>NW_011499962.1:643129-665481 GCF_000495115.2 Populus euphratica | reverse complement strand
CTTAATATTGGGTTGTATACTTACATGCTAAGATACAAGTCTGGTATTAAAATACTCGATTTTCTTTGAAATGTTCAAAAAATTTCAAAAAAAATAAATAAATAAAAAAGAAAAAAATATTTTATTGCATACGGCCAAGTCCTAAAGAATTTTCCAAGCATGTTTTCAAATAAAAAAAAATTGCATCTTTCTCACGTTTTAAAAAACCCAAAAAAAAAATAGATATCATAACTAGTTTATGATAATCCATTAGGGTTTGGCCAAAATATCAAAAACCTTTTTCCAACTTTTTCTTCTAGGATCCAGATGTAGAATTTAATATTTGTGGGGTGTAAAATTACACGATAAAGTACACCCTCGGGTATTAAAGATACAAGGTGTAAATAAAAATAATTTTAAAATTCAGACTTTAGAATGGTTAGGATTTAACCCAACAAGGTAGAGACTCCTTCACGAAAGGAGCTCTACCTTGAACCTTAGAAAAGACCAACGAATACAAACTTGACCTAGAAAAACAATCAAACAAATAATGCAGCTTACCTAAGGTAGGGTGCACTAGGGGTGATGCGTCTTCCCTTTGCACAACCAGTCCCTTATTCACACTCTCACAGACCATAGGTTCCTAGTGACCATAATACTAGGTGGCGACTTCAAAGAACCAAGCAAAACAGAAATAATAATAACAGAAAAAAATCACCAGCCGATGCCTAAAACACAAATAATAATAACAGGAAAAAAATCACCAGCCGATGCCGCACGGATTTTCCGACGTGCAACACTTGTCAAAAGTTATGTTGATTCAGATTTTGCTGGCAACCTTGAGAAAAGAAAATCCACTGCAGGCTATATGTTCATAATTGCAGGAAGAGTTGTAAGATGAGTCTCTAAACTTCAAACTGTTGTGGTGTTATCTACAACAGAAGCTGAGTATATGACAGCTATACAAACTTATAAATAAGCAATGTGGATAAAGAAACTTATGGAGGAGCTCAGGCATAAACAAGAGAAGATTCTTTTGTGTTATAATAGTCAGAGTGCGTTGCATATTGTAATGAATCTAGCATTTCATTCAAAAACAAAACATATAGATGTTCACTATCACGTTGTTTGCATAGTGGTAGAAGATGGAAGTGTGGATTTTCAGAAGGTTCACACAAAGGAAAACCCAACAGATGTTTTGACCAAACCGGTTAGTACTGACAAGTATATATGGTATAGATCCTCTTATGGCCTAATTGAAATGTAAGCGGCATAAAAATAACAAGTATACAAGGGATAGAAGAATCATAAATAATTAAGTATGAAGACTTAATTAAATAATCAAAATATTCAAATGGGAGAATATGAATCCAGCTCGGCACCAATTGGTGCTAATATGAATCTAGCTTGGTATCAAGTGGTGCCACTTGCCACTCGCACTTGTTCCTTATCTTTTGCATGGATGCATTTACACACCACAAGAGAGAAGAAGAGGAGAGTAAAAGAAGGACAGTAATCCTATAAAATTGTGAGGCATTTATGAGAGAGTAAATGAGGTGTTTTCTCCTAATAATAGAGATATTTCAGTTGTTCTCCTATTAGTAGTGAGAGGTTGTAATTCTCACATTACGTAGTAAAATCTTTCTATACTTCTCCGTAAACGTAACCAAATTGGGTGAATCATGTAAATTCTAATGTGTCTAATTTTTTATTTTATCTTATTCTTTTATTTTTATCTTGTCAGGTATGCATACCAATATTCTAATATATATTAAAAATTTAAAAATAAAGAGGTTCAAAATGCTTTGCATGTGACTTTGTCTTTTACAACAAACATCTCAAATTTCTGAAGGTTGTACTCGACAAAAAATTTGTTCCTTGGTTGAATCCATATTTTAGGACAAAAGATGAAAGGCTGAATACATTGGACCCGAACACATATTTACTCCAGCCCACCCGAAGTTGGTATTAATTCTTCTGTTAGATTAAACTCTCTCTTCTTTCACCGCTAATCACTGAAACAACAATGTTCACATCAACCAAGGTGTTGCTACTGTGTCAACAACATAAGATGGGGATGATTATTGGATCAATAGATTTGATTTACGAATTGTCTTCTTCTTCTTTAATTTTATTTTAACCCAATGATTTAATCCATTTCTATATTTTTATATTTTTCGCGTCCATGTTATCGTGGAAGTTGACAAGGGAATTTAATTATTTATTTTGTACTTATCAATAAACTGAAACTAATGCACACATCAACCCTGCGATACTCGGCTTCTGTTTTGTCTTTATACCGTGTCTCTTCCACAATGTCGGCTTCTTAATCGTCGAAACAGGAAAATTAATCCTCAATTGTTAGAAAAATATAATAGTTAATGATCTCGATAATCACCCAATTGAACATTTATTTTATTTACTAAAACATCACGCTAGATGGCTAGTCTTGACCTTGCAGACGGTCTAAAGTCTCTATCTAACTACGTTCTTATCCGTTTAGACATCATTAAAATGATTTTTAGGAGAAGTTTTTATTTTTTCACTAAACCTTTCTTAGACAAACAAACCTATGTTTTCACTAAACCTTTCTTCACCGTGTACATAATCATTCAACATCACAGGACAAATGTAACTTCAAAATCTGGGTACTATCTATCATTTTCATCATTTGTTTTTCATTCAATAAATGTGTTTTTATAAAAATTTAATTTTTTATTTTATTTATAATTAATTTTTTTATATCTTTAGATTATTTTAATATATTAATTTTAAAAATATTTTTTTAAAAAAATATATTATTTTGATGCACACTTTAAAAAACAATTACTACTACACTTTCAAACTCTCTCTTCGCTTTTATTTCGTGGTAGGCTAGATAATTTTAATTTTATTTTTTAAAAATATTTATTAATAATGTATTTTTTATAGCATCAAGAAACTATTTTAGTATGAGTAATTTTTATTTTTTTATACCATGACCCAAAACCATTGTGAAGGGTTTTCAAAAATATAACACTGGCTAATGTTATAAAAACTAATGCCACAAAATTTCACCTAAAAAAAACATCAAAAGATCAAACAGTATTTAATCAAATAAGATGAAAAATCTAGCGATGAAATAAAAAAATAAAAATCATAATTCTCATAAAATGCACTTTATGGGAGATGGAGTTTTCTCTAATTCAAAAAAAAAAACAAAATAAAAAAAAAAGTATGCAGGTAGGCTCACACTCTTGTTCAATCCAAAAAAGGTTTGGCTCGCTTGTGCATAATATATATATATATATTGTGGTGATGCGTCTTTTGTTAGCCTATCGGAGGGTCACAATAAGTCAAGCCATGAAATTTGTTTCTTGAAAAAAATCAATTTTTTTTTATCTATTTTGAACCCAAAACACTAAAATAAACATATTGATAAACTTATTTATGAGCTTAAATAACTAAAAATCTAGCTAGAAAACTCAGAATAAACCTGAAATAAAAACAAATTATAGGCTTAAATCTATCATCTCATGTGATGAAAAAAATAAAAAACATTTAGATGAAACTTTTATCATCAAATAAAACTTGTTGACATTAAAATTGATTTTGTATACCCAAATTTGGTAAAAATAAAAAACATTTAGATGAAACTTTTATAATCAAGTTTTATTTGTATACCCAAATTTGGTATCAAGTAAGGTTTTGTCTATTTACAACTGAAATTAATTTTAAAATTATCTTTAAATAAATTATTAAAATAAGATTTAAAAATCATCATATTATATCATAATTTTAAAATAAAATTAGAGCTTTTTATCATAATACTTATAATTATTTTATGAATAATTATATATGAATTTAATAGATAATTTTGAAAAAACTTCGCTCATGAATTCTCAACAAGAATAGAAAAAAACTATTCTACAATTTTTACTGTCAAAATATATATAGTTTTCTCAAATTATTTTTTATTTTTATTTTTTCATATAGTCATGTAAACCTTTTAAGGGATTTTTTTTATTAAAATTTTTTGTTTGGATTAAGATAATTTTTATTTAAAAAGTTTTACTTCTAATAAAAAATATATTATATTGTTATCAAAATAAAAAAAAATACACGAATAAGGAATGAGATTTTGTTTAGAGAAATACGTTTTCTTTTCCTCCGTGGTTTAGATTATTGAGATTTTATAAATATTTATTTTAAAAGCGTTATAATGGTGTTTTAAAAAGTAATATAAAAATATTTTTAAGATATTATTTAATAATTGAAACTATTAAATTAAAATATTTCTGTGAAATGATATTAAAATCTTGCTTATCAAATGATCACAAGAATAAATTTTATTATCGATTTTCTCTTTAATTAATAAAAATTAAGTATAATGTAGTATAAATACGTGAAAGTTTTAAGTTTAAAAATATTTTACTTGAGGGATATATTAAAAAATAATATAAAATTATTATTAGAAGTTTATCTAGTAATTTAAATTTTTGAATTTAAATAATTTTTTTATAATATGAATAATTAAATTAATTAATTTTATTTATTAAAACACAATCATGGATGGCTAATCTTGACCTTGCAGACGGTCTGAAGTTGCAATGCAACTTCGTTTAAAAATCATTAAAAGAAATTGGGTACTATCTATTAAAACGAAATGAAGTTGAATATGCAATCCTTGAATTTTTCATCACCGTAGTGTACATCATTCACCATCCCAAGACAAATGTAAGTCAAGATTTGGGTACTTTTTTTGTTATTTAGTGATGAAGAAATATCATTTAGATTCCATGACCATGAAGAAAATAACAATCCGGAAAACAAATAAAAGATTGTTTCGATTAGATGAAAATTAAAAACCAAATTGAAACCAATAAAAACATTCTAAACAAAAGTGTTCAAAATCTGGGTTCTATCTATCATTTTCATCATTTGTTTTTCTTTGATTGATCCCTTTTATATATTTATTATGTGCCATGACAAGCACAAATACGTCAAAAGATAATTTTAACTCAAAATAATGTCTTTGGTCATTATCAATTCTTTCTTTCTCACCAGTCTTTAGCTCTATTTCATGGAATGAAATAGTAACAGCTTAGAGGTTTCCAGTTCAGACACTTTGGCATTATCCATCAACATCTTCCATCTTAGAGGCGAATTCATGGAATGAAACCAAAGAAGTTTTGAAAAGAGGTAGCCGTTCTTTGTACAAAAATTGTTGTCTACACCGAGTCTAGATAAAAGGGCCTTTTCCTTATTGAAATGCAATTGAAGAACAAAATTCTTGAAAGCTCAGTTGGGTTTATCTATTGCAAATGGGGGAAAAAGGAAATAATTGTCCAATGTAACGCACTGAATGTGATGTCCTTGTGCATCACCAGATATAAGAGTTAGTGAATCAATCTAGAAGTGCATGCATGTAGCATATAATTATATAACCCAGCTTATTCTGTGTTTGTGTGATGGGCAAGTATACTAATTATTTACAAAATACTAGTGTTTGTTTGATGGCCAAGTATGGTTTTAGATAGGGATGGTATAACTAATTGCGGCTATATCCTTGCAAGCGTTGAAGAATTTCCATTTCTTGGTTGTCAAGAGTACTAATTATTTACAACAAAAAAATAGTATGGTCTAAAAAAGGCACTTCTCATCTCCTCTCTAATTCATATTTACATTTGAGAACATCGTAACTCTACACTTTCAAGAAAATAGTATGCAATTTATAAATTTACATGTATATTTGCATCAAAACATTAAAAAAAAATGCAATTTATAAATTTACATGTATATTTGTTAATATATTTGCATCAAAACATTAAAAAAAGACTAAGAGATGTGGTAAAATTACTATTCAGCTAAAGAGAAACACTATGTTTTCAGTCTCTCTCTCTTTTTTTCCTTTGAATTTTTTTATTTTAATCCTTTAATTTTTAATTTTTTTAATTGTTTATTAGATATTGTCTCTTTTTTTTTTTTTATGAAACTTGATGATTTGTTATGGATATCTAAATTAGGGGCCTTGCGGTGTTGAAAAAAATAGCACGTGGCTTGATTGATACTTGGTTTGATAATATAAGAGACAATGGTGTGTCACCATCATTTCAATTTCCTTTTTTTTTTTTTTCCTTTTTCTTCATATAAGGTTTACTGCATGCTTCGTTAAATTTGTTTTATATCAATTTTTATTTTTATTTTTATTTTTTTAATTTTTTTAATGAATTATTTTTTTAAATTTTTTTAATTTTTTTTTAATTTTTTTAATGAACTATTTTTTTTTAAAAAAATCATCATTTATCACTGTACTAATTAATTAGAAATTGAGCTTTGTAATATTTTTCAATTTGCATTGTGTGAAAGTAATCTCAGTTCATAATCTAAATTACGAGTTAGTGGTAATTGAGTTCTGTAATTTATTTTATTTCTTTATATGGTGTTATTCCAATATCATGACTTAGGTCTTGAGTTTTGCATATTAATCTAAATTGACTTGAGTTTTTTTAATTAATTTTTTTTTCCAATATATCCATTAAACATTGTGATGCTTTGGGAATTGGGTTTCATAGTCCTTTACAGTTTGTACTCTTTAAGCGTATCTCATTCTCATAACCTGAATCACAGGTCTGATAGATTTAACTAGATTGATTCGAGTCAGTCTTTTTGATATTTTTTTTTTAAATTAAATATTTTTTATCTTTATTATAAAATATGTTGTTTTAGGAATGATTGTAGTTTTCTTGTATAAAGTTAGACTACACAATGCACAACACAATAACCATTATACTCTGCTCTACTCATATAAATATAAGAGATGACAACTACATTAAGTGAGCCTATTAAATTAATCATAAACCTTATTTCAACTTGGTATTAAAGTTGAAACATCTAGAATAAATTCTTGGCTTCCTTCTCCTTTATATAATAGATTCTTCTCTATCTTTTCTCTCTTAATCGAATTTTTACTACTGCAGGTTTTTTCTACTACATTGTTGCATCCTCAGTAGTTATGGAATGTCTTGTAGTTTAGAAAAGATTGTATTTTTTTTATATAGAGTTATATTGTGTAGCGCACTACATATAACTATTGTATTTTACCCTACTCATATAAATATAAGAAATGACTACTGAATTACGCAAGTCTCCTAACTATTACATAAACCTTGTTTTAACTATTTTCATTCTTCAATATTTAATTGATTTAAAATTAAACTCATTTTTAGGTATTTTCATTCTTCAATATTTAATTGATTTGAAATTAAACTCATTTTTAGAATGTTGAATAAATATTAGATTATTAGTTTATAAGGCATAAGAAAGTGTTCTATGCAAAGAAATGAACCGAAATTGGTTCAAACCTAGAGGCTAAGGTAATGATCTTCATAAGAACACAAAAAACATAACCTTAAAATCCAAAAAAAATTCCCAGCCATTGCCAAGCTCAAAAACTAACAAAAAAAAAACATCAAAGCATCAAAATCAAGCATGAGTTATGAAAAAAAAAACTTAAAACAACTTATATGTTCATGTAACAAGGATTCAAAATTAGTTTCTAAACTTATTTTATGCATGAATAGACCTAACAAACCCAAGATAAATACCATTGCTTTAACTTACATAGCTTAAGTTAAACAAACAATAAAACAACATTATATACCAAAAATAAATTTAAACAACAACTTTAATGTATTAAAAACTTGAAAAGAGCATCATTAAACAAAAACAAATAACAACAAAGTGTTGAATGTAGCATCTACATTCCAAACTTCTTTTTTATACTTGTAAACATGAATATAAAACAAAACAAATAATAAAATAACAAAAGCAAGCCACAAAAGATCTATTTTTGGATCAACAAGGTATATCTAGTATAGCTACTCTCTCTTGGCTTTTCTTTGAAAAATTTTGCGTCTCACAAACTTGCAAAGCTTAAAAAAACTTTTATTTAGGCTTTTAGACCTTTACACTTATGGTTTTTTTATTGATATTTCTCTTTTTTTTTTCTATTCTTTTTTTTCCTTTTCTTAATCTTGATAAGGGCACTTATAGGTTTTTGCTAAGGTTCTAACAGATCTTGAATTTATTTCTAGCCTCTTGATCTTGAGGGAAGTGTTATAAACCATTGATAAGCCTTTATGTATGATCATATAAAAAGCAAATTCATTTTTGCATAATGGTTGTATATTTTTGAGATCTCATTAAAACAATTCTGATGTTAAAACCATCTGAAGTTGATAGAGAAAGTGCACACCTTTCATATAATTATAACTTTTCTCAATTTGAAAGTTAGTAGCTCCACATTTATTCTTTTAAAGTTCCTAACTCAATAAACCAAAACTATTAAAATAGATATGCAAGCTGATAAATAATATGTCATTCACCTTCTCTTCATTAAGTATGAATGACACGTACGTTAGGTTTCTTAATTTGGCATTTAAAATTTTTTAAATGAGTTCATGTTTTTCCAATTGCTTTTAATTATATATGTAATAGCTTCCAGACTTTTAATTTATTGTAATTTTATTATTGCCAAACTCGATTGCCAGCTTCAAAATTGTCCATTATTTTCATTTTTATCTTTAGTTATGAATTTATACATTTCGATCTTCAATTAACTAACAAACTTTTAATTTCTATAATTTAACCCTTAATTTGGTCAATTTCAGCCTCTACATTCACACTTTCTTTTTAGTTTGGTTCTTGATTTTAGATTTTTTTAATATCCCTAATTGCCCATTAAACTTAAATATTTATGCAATTAAACTCATGATTTAACTAAATTAACTCTTAAAAATTATAATTCAACCCCTAGACTTTAATTTCTTTCAATTAAAGTTTAGATTAACTTCAAAAATCAATTTTTCTTTCAATTAAGCATTTAATAAATTCAATTAAACCTCGAGTAGCTCCAATTGAATCCTTAAACATCTAATTTAAAATTTTTCTTAAATTGAATTTTTTTTTGTCAATAGTACCTTTATCAATAAAAAAATATGCCCTTAAATGTTTCAATCTTGATTTTCTTCCAATTTTTTTTTGTATTTCCTTTTTTTCTCTTTATTTTATTTTATTTTGTTTACGTGGGGCCCTAAATTTGGTAACAATATGTATAATTGAGTATAATCTCTATTTAAAATGTTTTTACAAAACAATAAAATAATCCTCTAATTCTTCACTTGAATTTGACTCATGATGATTTACATTATTTATAAAATAAAATAAAGATTTATTTTTTGTTAAAATGCGAATTTAAATATATACTGCAAATAAAAAACTTGATAATTTAATACCCTATAGTGTATCCTAAATCCGTTCATGATTTTGACTAGCGATGAATAAGTTACGGGGGATGAAAGATTTGGTTCGATTTTTCTACCTCTCCTCCTAGTTTTCGTACACTCAATTATTAACACGTTGTTAGCCGTGAGAAAGTGGAAAAGGAAAAATTGGTGCTAGTAAACTGACTTCCCCTTCTCTAGAGCATGATATTTTTTCAACCAGGCAAGAATCCGTAGGCATTAGGATAAAGTATGGCTATAAAAAGTCTCCTCACCACTTCTTCTATAAAAATTGCAGACTACCAGTCCAAGTTTGTCACCAGCAAGACCTTTACCCACAGCTGCATGATCTACATAAAGTTTTGCACCAATTATACCACTTGTACGATCTCGTTCGGCAAACCAGCCTACTTCTGTATAAATCACTATCTCAAAGCACATTGCTCGGATCGTTTTATCAATTTACAGACAGCCACAGTAAAGAAATATTGTTTTAATTGTTGAATAGATGAAGTCATCAAGCCGACACCAACAAGCATCAATGCCCAAAAAGAAAAAATATTTTTTAGTTTATGCAGTGGCAAAAAAGAATTTTAATAAGAAAATGAGCGGCCACCTTACTCAATACGAACTGTATGATAATAATAAAAGCAGAAGGTATTATTTTATATAGTAACAACAAGGAAAATAAATTGCCGTACTTATATAATTGACTAGTGCAGTCCTCACCTTACTCGGTCCCATTTTTTTGGTTGAATAGATGAAGTCATACCTCCACCCTTTGGACTCCAATAAAGATGTTCGTTTCTTCCTTTTCTTTCTTTGGATGGTACTGAAATGTGTCCTTCAAAATTGGGTGGTGTGCTAGCATGATTTGAACGCGTGGCTGGGAAGATGTTATTGTGGAAGTGTTCTTGTTTTGGTATTCTTGCTTCAACCACCGACAATCTTGGACTTTTTTCTTTCAACTCACCGATCTTTAATTTTTTTTATCAACATTCCTTGGAACTTAAATATAGATTGATGGATTTGACTCGAGGTTTCACATGAGTTTTTATAAACATTATTTCTGATGTTTTTTTATTTTTATAGTTGATGTTTTTGGGGTTCGGTGTGAGAACCATTCAGACAATGGTTTTGTTCGATTGGTATCCATTACATGCTACTTTTTGTTTTTCTCGACGGGAAAGGTTATTTTGCATGAGAATGTCATAATTAGGGGTGGCTATGTCCTTAAATGCGTTGAATTATTGCCTTTCGATTGTCGCATGAAGAATTGCCTTTTCTTAGTCGTCAAGTATAATAATTAATTATTTACAGAAAAACAGTAAGGTCTAAAAAAATCAACCCTTCTCTCCTATCAAGCTATCCTCTCCTCTCCTCCCTCTTTCATTGTGTTCTTGATGTAGAAGAAATGTTTTCGACACATATACATTTGAGAATTCTGTAACTCTACCCCTTCACGAATATAGCATGCAATTTATAATTTACTTGTTAATTTATTAATATATTTGCATCAAAACACACAAAAAAAAACCTAGGAGATTTGATAAAATCATTGTTCATCAAGAAAGAAAACATCTTCAAAGTGTTCCACTATATTTTCAGTCTTTTTTTAATGAATATCAAAGAATTATATAAAGTCGGATATATGGTGGATGAAAATCAACAAAACAATGAAAAGATAAAATAACTAAGTTATGATAGCATAACAAGATATAGGTACTGATTATTCCAAAAAGAAATTTTAATCATTTGAATTTTTTATATTTTGTTTTTTGAAGTGTTTCTTTAATGTTGTATTTATTTGAAATTGAATTTTATAATTTGTTTTAGTTTTCTAGATAAAGGAATCTCGCAATTTTGTAAAACAAAATGTGGTTCACTTAATGCTTAATTTGAAAAAATTATATGATATTTTATTTATTTAAAAAAATTAAAGCTTTGAGAACCGAATTTTAAGATTGAACAAATATACTTTTAGCTAGCATGAAGAACTAAAATGAATGAACATTGAAAGATGTGAAGATAGTCATCACGCCTTGGAGGCGTGTGCGGTGTCCTTAGACCTCAGAAGATGGTGTTCCGCTATCTTAAAAAAGGTTACAAGATGGGGTGGTGCATGTCAAAGGATATGCAGTAGTGTGTCACCACCATCCCAATCTTCCTTTCTTTTTCTTTTTAATTTCTCATTTCACCACGGGTTTTATTTCAAGCTTTGTTAAAATTATCTTATGTCATTTTATTTTTATTTTTTTATTATAATTTTTTTTATTAATTTTATCCTTGATATTGTACTAATTAAAGATCGAACATTTAATTTTTTTTAATTTACTTTATATGAAATAATCTTAATTTTATGATTTGAATTATGAATTTAAAAAGATGACATAGGTTGACTTAGGCTATTTGTTTTTGAGGTCTTTTTTATTTATTTTTCTAATTAATCTCATCCTTAAACATATGGTTAGTTGGTATATAGGTTTTGAAAATTTTTTTCTTTGTTTTTTATGGGATTATCTCAAAAAAAATTTATTTGTTTTTTTATATTAATTTTTTTAATTTTTTCCTTCAACAATGTGTTGTTTTGGGAAGTGAGCTTCACTGTTCTTTTCAATTTACTTTCAATGATTTTATCATGTTCTCATAATCTGAATTATGAGTTTGACAAATTTACTTAAATTAACTTAAATTATTTATTTTTTAAAATTTATTATTTATCAATTTTCTCTTTAGCATTGTATTGGTTTGAGAATTGAGTTTTGTAGTTTTTTTTAGTTTTTTTTCTATTAGTTTATCTTATTTTCATGACTCGGGTAACGAGTCTAATAGGTTTATTAGAGTTGACTCTAGTTAGTTTTTTTTGGTCTGTTTTTGTAAATTAAATATTTATTTTTTTAATATCATCCTTATATATTAAATTAATTTAAAATTAAATTTTATTATTTATTTTGATTTAATTTTTAAGAAGTTATTATAATCTTATAATCTTAATCTTAATTTTATAGGTTACATAAAATTTTCTCATATTAATCTAATATAATATGTTGTTGTTTTAATATAAAAAAATATTATTTTTACCGATTTGATATTAAAAAAAATTATAATACAGGATACATCAAGTTTAGTGATTAATTTTTTTATACTTCTAGAAAACACGTCATGAGCTCTTAAAAATTTTATTCAATCCACAGTGCAAAGCATGTCAAGGATTCGGTGGTGTTCTATATTTCCTTATCTTCGGTATAACAAAAACACACACATTTAGACAACAGCATGGAGTTCTATCTACGGATTGCAATTTCTTGACACGACTTTTCAATCTACAAATGCAAGTATTCTACAATAAAATCTTATATTTTCCCATTTCTAACATTTAATACTCTTATTTCACTCTAGTTAGAGTATGAAAATTTAATATAAAAAATGACTTGAGCCATGACTCCCTTTCTCACACATTTCAGCTGCTATGGATTGCAATGCGAGTTTATATTCTCCCTTGACTTCATTTTTCTTTTTTTCTTTTTTTCTTTTTTCTGCTGTATTCTTACTTTTCAGTTTGTCAATCTGGTAATCAAACGGTTTAATTTATTTATACGGTTACAATCAAGAATCATGGCCAATAACATTGTATTAGGGAAATTTCCAGGAACGATCCTGAGCGTGTTAGGGTGCGTGTGGGTGTGTGTGTGTGTGTCTATATATGTGGTATGGAAACTTTTGAGCTTCGAAACTCGTTTTTCCATTAGAATTGTTTTTTAGGATACAGTACGGAAATGACTCGGGCTGCTGTTTGGTGTTTTAAGGTAGAGGACGTGAAGTCTAGAAATAGATTCTCACGGCCGGAGACGATGAGGAGGATTTCACAGCAGTATCAGAATTTGTTTTTGAAAAGAGGGACATGGGATCCTGATGAAGATCAAAAGTTGAGGGCTTATATTAAGAGACATGGCATTCGGAATTGGAATGAGATGCCGAAAGCTGCTGGTAACTGCTAATGATTAGTTCTTGTATTCTAAATGTTACATGTACTGGCAAAACACAGTGAAAATAAAACTGAGATGTAATCTATTGCTTCTTCTTCTTTGTCTCCATTTGTAGGTTTGTTAAGGTCAGGGAAGAGTTGCAGGCTTCGTTGGATGAACTATCTTAGGCCAGATATTAAGCGTGGAAGCTTCAGCAAGGAAGAGGTGCAAACCATAATCAAGCTGCAGGAAATGTTAGGAAATAGGTATATTTATTCTCAAGTATAGATATTATTAGCTAGCTAGCGCACGTATGTTTCCATTTGTTTTTAGGAGAGCTCACCTATTCCAGAAGTTCATTGAGTTACAATCAGCTCATTTCTTGAACATGTCCTGCAATAAAAACACACACGCATTCTCCTCTAATAGCTCTACTTGGTATACAAAGGCATCCAATTCCTAGGTATTTTATGTACATAAATGTTATAAAATACCCTTTTATGAAGAAATTTCTATGATTTTCGAAGCATTCGATTACTAAAACCACCTAATACTTGAAGCATGTAATACAACTCTATTTAAGGAATCCATTATTAATTTCTTATAACATCAATAATCTTACATTAATTGGTTAGGATTCAAGAGACTGAGCCTGCTAGTATCTCATAAAGACTAGTTTCAACCTTTCTCACCAAGAGGTACTATTAATTAAGGTTACGAGTCCTTCATCTTTGAACAGATGAGACAATAATCAGGCCTCTTTATAGGCGCCAACCATGTTGCAGATTGGTAAGAACATGGTGATGTTCCATATAGCTATTGCAAATCTCTCACTTTACAGTCTAACCAATCAACACTAACTTTACAGTGGTAGTCGAATTGTATATAGAGCAAAGTATGCAAACTAGCAGTATTTTACCATCAATTGAAAAAAATTATGACTATAATCGGCTGCATAAGATCAATAATATTTTCTCCTTTTTTTTCATCCATTTCAGATGGTCTACAATTTCAGCAAAGTTGCCTGGAAGAACCGATAATGATATCAAAAATTTCTGGAACACCCATGTGAGGAACCGCTTCAACAACAATATTAGTAATACTACAGTGCAAGCACCTAAACTGCAAGGAATGCAGACATCCGAAGAAGAATTCAAGCAAAGGAAATCATCTGCCATTCCCACTGCTCCAAAAGTATTGAATTCAGAAGAGTACTCCTCCAAGGGGACGCTCCCCATGTTACCAGTTCTGTTTTCTGATAATTTCTCATCTTCCAGTTCCAGTCCTTTGAATGACATCAATGAAAACATGCGCATGGAGGAGAATGATGGATCATTTGAATCATTTGCAGAACTAAGTTTGTTGGATCAGCCACTTTCAATGGAAGCGAAAAAGTGCAACGCGGAGGATTATGGTGAAGCATATACAGATGAAATGTGGGTACAAGAATTGTTGAACTATCCAAATGCTTCCCACAATTTTGATGTCGGCCAAGAGTTTTGGATGAATTGCTTGATGCAAGCACAGCTGCTTGGAAATTAAGTAGAGCGTGTGTTTATGCCACTTTTAAAGTGGTCTACTAGTTAATTAATGTTAATAAACTACAAGAGTTAAATCCCTTAATGAGCATAGGCACAGTTTAATGAACGATGCTATTTTTTTTTTAAAAAATAGCTTTTCATGTAATGATTGTGATATTTTATATGTTGGAATTTTCTTTTTTCTTGAAAATTCAATGTATTTAGTAAATTTTCATATTTGGATTAGAGGCTAATTTCATGAAATATAATTTAAATTTGTAGTATAAAAAATTTTAAAATATAAGGACTATAAAAAAATAACAAGTCTTTTGTATATTTGTGCAAAGAAGTTCATTTTCATCCAAAAATTCTCCATTTACTTTTTTTTTATTCTTTTAGTTTTAGGATTTTATATTTAGGCCATCTACTTCATTTATTTTATATTTTATTTTTTAAGTGAGAGATAAAAAGTTGTCAAAAAATAAAGATGAGAAAGAAAGTAATCGTGTGATCATATTTTAAAATTAAAAAAAAATTAATTTTAGTATCATTGAATTTTTCTTGATGAGAAAAGTATCATTGAGGTATTTATAAATTTTCATCTCATTGTAAAAAAATAAATCAAGTTTAAAAAATAATTTTTAATTCAATTTAATTTTGAACCTTTTGACCTATCTAAGAGTGTTTTGAGGTATATAAAAAAGACAGTTTAATTAAATGCTTAGGGTATTTCTTAGCAGCTGAAATGGGTTTTTGAATTTTAAAATTTGGACTTTGACTCTTTTTTTTTCATCAAGTAGATATTTTCAAAATCTTTATTAGTAGATAATATAACATCTATTTACTTTTTAAAAAAATAATATAGTGGATTGCATGTCACCTACCCTATTATAAAAATAAAAAAACAATAAGACTATATGTATGTGCTTGGTCTTGCATTTCAATGATCAGGTGGATTTATTTTTTGTATAAGGCTACATATACCAGCCCGACCATTTAAGCCTATATACCTAACTTTTTTTATACTATTATTTTTTAAATTTTAGCTAAAATTTATTATAAATAAAATAATTAAAAATGAAATTCAATCATGTTGAAACTAGCTTAACGTGATCTATTTAACTAAGTTAGTCCAAACATAATCCACTCAACCCTTTTAAAACCCATGACTCCCAAAAGATTTTTTAGTTTAATATTATTTTAATTTTTACCTAATCAACAATGAAACAATGAATTGGTCTAGTGTAAAACTTATGTGTTAGTGTATTTTGGATTGTTATTTTGTGGGCGTTGTTTTTTTTTTGTTTGATTTTGGTGAAATTATATTATGTGTTGAAGCTCTTACGTTTTCTTATTTGTGAATGTTTGTTTGATATTTCCTTGTTGTCATGAGTTTGTGTTATTTATAAAAAAAATAAAATGATTATTTGTAATTCATTGTTTCTATTTGTTTCAAGGATGGTGACTAAAAAGTAAAACTATATTCTTTGTTTTACGACGCTTGTGTACTATTTTATTTGTTTTGGAGAAATTTTAGTTCAAATGTCTAGGTTAACTGTTTCTCGGCTTCTTCAAATTACGATACGTGTGTACTATAACAACCTTGTTAATTTTAAAAAGAAGAATAAAATGATGACCTGATAAGAAGAAGTACATGTTAAGGTTGTTGTCCAAGCATCATGGAGCATCTGTACCATGTTGCAGGGACTTCTAGCTGTTACGATTGACCGTCATCACCCCCTTCTTCCTCTCATAAAGAGAAGCCTGTGAATATCCAAAAATATTGTTTTGAAAAGAGGTGGACCTTCTTTAAACAAAAATTATTGAAGATTTTACGTATAAAATGGAGAATTTCTTAGCCTTTCTCTTTTTCAATT
The DNA here is from genome assembly GCF_000495115.2 of Populus euphratica. Classification (NCBI taxonomy): domain Eukaryota; kingdom Viridiplantae; phylum Streptophyta; class Magnoliopsida; order Malpighiales; family Salicaceae; genus Populus; species Populus euphratica. The sequence goes on along the minus strand of NW_011499962.1, from coordinate 648,877 downwards.
CTTGAAAGCTCAGTTGAGTTTATATATTGCAAATGGGAGAACAAAGAAATTAATGTTCAATGTACAGTATCTAATGTGATGTCCTTGTGTATCACCAAATATATATTTTATCATCCATAAGAGTTGGTAAATTAATTACAAGAAATGCAAGTAGTAATGATCATCATCGAGAGATTAGGATCTTTAACTCAATCATACCTCTCTCGAACTCATGGGTTTGTTTTTCTCGAAATCATAATATTCATTAAAAAATCGAGGAAAGAATTTTCGGTGGTATTTTTATCATCAAATTGTTGTATGGAGTTGATTAAAAAAAATTTTAATTGTAGTTCTTTAAGAAGAACACAAACTCAACTCATATACAATTAAAAAAGAAAGAAAGAAAGAGTGTCACTCAAAACATTGGTTTAAATGAAAAAAATGATAATTTAGATGTTGTCATATGAAACACTAATGTCTTATGAAGACTTGCTATTTGTTTGGCTTCAAGTATACTAATTATTTTATTAAGAAAAATAAGGTCAAAAAAAGGCACCCTCTCTCATCGTGTTCTTGACCTAGAGGAAATGTTTTCTGCGCATTTACATTTGAGGGAATTTATTTTTATTAATATATTTGATTAATCAACACGTAAGTTCCAATATTTGATGCTCTTTCGCAAGCCAAGAAAAGGAGTTCACACATTTTGTCGACGGCTTGGATTTCTTCCTACGCTGGGTTGCAATTTGTTGACACGACTTTACAATCTTGGAATGCGAGTAATACACTTATTTCGCTCTAGTTAATTTCTAAAGTTCTAATATACAAAATGACTTGTGCCCTTGACTCCCTTTCTCGAACATTTCTAAGATTAATTTATAAAGTTTTCGGATACAAAATGACTTGAGCCCTTGACTCGCTTTCTCACACCTCTCTATGCTTGATTCAGTCCATTTTCGCCCCCTCGCACTCGCTATTTTATGAAGTCAAAACAGAAACAATTATTTACTTGTGGCATTATTCTGGCATAGAAGAAAAGGTGTTGATCTAGGATGAACTGATCTAGATGCATGTGCTTGTATGTGTCTCGACAAGTTGAAATGATTGGAAATTCTGAGCTTTGAAACACGTTTTCCCACTAGAAAGTATGATATAGTATTTGGAAATGACTCCTGCTTTGACGTCAAAATTGTAGCCTAGTATAAGTTCTCAAGCAGCATAAGAACATGATAAAAAAAAACCCAAATTACTTGTTTATTCCATCTTATATAATTTTTTTTAAGATTAATACTTGTAGGGATTCAGAAAATCCAAATTACTTGTTTATTCCATCCGTACAAATAAACTCAATTTTATTATAAAAAAATTTGGTTGGTTGTAACTCGTTAAGATTCAGAAAATCTTCAAATTAGACTTAAAAGTGTTATTTCAACTAATTTTGTTATTTTTTTTATTTTCTAACTTGTTTATGTTTTTTATTTTTTTTCTTTTATTTTTTTATTTCCTAGTTTGTTAACATTTATGTCTATTTTAAGATTTATTTAACAAGTTGTAAGTCTTTATTTTAGTAAGACAAATTACTCAAATATAAAATATTCATCATTGAACTTTAAAATTATATATGTATATATATTATTTGTACCTACTGTTTTTTTTTTAATTTGTGCCTCCTATTTTTTATTTTATTTTTTTCGTTTTTGCGTCCATTAATTGAAAGGTTGTTTTCACCTAACTTGTCAACCACAACATATGTTGTCCAATATCCTTGAAAATGATAGGTTCTGTTCTTGTAAACAAAGCAATCACAATATCCTTGAATTAAATATCCAAACCATTAGAAACATATATATATATATATATATATATATATAATAAATTCAGCAGTACCCTATAACCTCGACTTCTATCTATCGAAATAGTGTGCTTGTAGAATCCTTAACAGTGAACGCGAGTTGGGTCAGACTCATGATCGAGAGCAAGTTGATGTTTGGAAAAACATGAGTTTATTTGTTACAATAAAAAAAGAAAAAAAAAAGAAAAAGCATTCTTGTATTATATGTGCCTGAGTTAAATTGGTTAGATTTTACAAACCAGCAATAGTAAATTGAAAATCTTATATCATTGTAAAATCTTTGGTAAATTATTTTTAATTTATTAAAAGACTTTCACACTTAACCCCTTTGCAAAACTTAGTTATATTTTTTTATTTATTTTGTAACATCTTTTCTGTTGAACATGTCAATCAAATAAATTAATCAAATTAATTTATTTATTTATAAGGTCACAATCAAGAACAATGCTTGAACATTGTATCACGAGAGTTGTTGGAGCGACCCTTTTTTTATCTGTTGAATAATAATTTTAAATTTTAAATTATTAGATAAGATAATAAAATATAATCTATATAATTTTTTAATATTTTTTAAGTAAAAATTATTTAGTCTTAGCCTCAAATATAATTTATATAATTCTTTAACATATCATTTCAAGTGAAAACCTTTTGAATATAAAACTTATATAAATTCATATTACTTTGTACTATTAATTAAATTTTAATTAGAAATAAGATATCAAAATATAATTTATATAATTTTTTAATAATTATATATGTTAGGTCAAATAATTATCTTATTAAAAAATTTAAAGTTTCAAAATATAATTTATATAATTTTTTAATAATTATATATGTTAGGTCAAATAATTATCTTATTAAAAAATTTAAAGTTTCAAAATATAATTTATATAATTTTTTAAGATATGTATATACATGGGAAACTTTGTACCTTTGAAACTCGTTTTTCCATTACAACAATTTTTAAGATACTGTACGGGAACTACACATACTGCTGTCTGGTGTTTTAAGGTAAAGGACGTGAAGTCTAGAAATAGATTCTCACGGCCGGAGACGATGAGAGGTATTTCACAGAACTATCAGAATGTTTGTTTGAAGAGAGGGACATGGAGTGCTGATGAAGACCAAAAGTTGAGAGCTTATATTAAGAGATATGGCATATGGAATTGGAATGAGATGCCGAAAGCTGCTGGTAACTGTTAATGATTAGTACTTGATTTCAAAATGTTACATATAGAGGCCAAACGCAGTGAAATTTTCTTCTTACTCTTCTTCTTCGTATTTGTCTCCATTTGTAGGTTTGTTAAGGTCAGGGAAGAGTTGCAGGCTTCGTTGGATGAACTATTTAAGGCCGGGTATTAAGCGTGGAAATTTGAGCAAGGAAGAAGTGCAAACCATAATCAAGCTGCATGAAATTTTAGGAAATAGGTAAATTTATAGATATTTTTAGCCGAGGCTTGTAGGCATGTAAGTTTCCATTTCTTTTTATGGAGCTCACCTTTTCCACAAGTTCATTGAGTACTCACAGCTCATTTCTGATCTCTCCTCTAATATGATGACATACAATTCTCTTAGGTATTTCATGTCCATAAAAGTTATAAAATCCCATTTTATCATGAATATTCTCATATTGGTTAGGAGTCGAGAAACCTAGACTGCTAGTATCTCATAAGAACTAGTTTCAACCTCTCTCTCCAAGAGATACTATGAATTAAGGATAAGAGCCTTTCATCTATGAACAGATGAAACAATAATTAGGCCTCTTGATAGGAGCCAACCATGTTGCAGATTGGTAAGCACATGGTGATGTTCAGTATAGCTATTTCAAAACTCTCACTTTACAGCTTAACAATCACTTTATGATAGTAGTCAATTGGTATATAGAAACTGCACGCATAGTAGTAGTATTTTATCATCAATTCAAAAGAATAATTACGTGGTCCGGCTGCATAAGATCAATAATATTTTCTTCTTCTTTTTTCATCTATTTCAGATGGTCCACAATTGCAGCAAAGTTGCCTGGAAGAACGGATAATGAAATAAAAAATTTCTGGAACACCTACTTGAGGAACCGCTTCAACAACAATATTAGTAATACCTCAGTGCAAGCACCAAAACTGCAAGGAACTAGTCCTGTGAATGACATCAATGAAAACCAGCACATGGAGGAGAATGTTGGATCACTTCAATCCTCTGGAGAGCCAAGTTTCTGGGATCAGCCATTTTCAATGGAAGCTCAAGTGTGCAAGGTGGAGGATTATGGTGAAGCATACACAGATGAGATGTGGGTCCAAGAATTGATGTACCATCCAAATGCCTCCCACAATTTTGAATGCAAGGAAAGGAACTCATCTGACATTGACGTTTCACTTCCCCCTAGTCCAAATATATTGAATTCAGAAGAGTACTCCTCCAGCGGTACACTCCCTATGTCACCAATTATATCTACAGATAATTTCTCATCATCAAGTTCCAATCCAGTGAATGACTTCAATGAAAACCAGCACATGGTGGAGATTGGATCACTTGGATCGTTTGGAGAACTAAGCTTGTGGGATCATCGGTTTTCAATGGAAGCTCAACTGTGCAAGGTGGAGGATTATGGAGAAACATACACAGATCAGATGTGGGTCCAAGAATTGCTGCACTACTAAAATACTTACCAAATTTTGCTGCTGGCCAAGAGTATTGGATGCATTGTTTGACTCAAGCACATGGAAACTAAGTATAGCGTATGTTTTTTGCTACTTTCAAAGTGACCAACTGGAAAGTCTTAATTGATTCATATACATAATAGAAAGTGTTTGAAAAGACAGCTTGCTGTTAGCTACCGTTTAGCTATGGTGCCTAACTGCGTCTTATGCTGTGATACCTGTAGGCTCTTCAGTGTTTAGATTCCGATTGGGTGTTTATAATTTGAGATAACATATGGTTTTTGTTTGTTGGCGTATTTCGATGGTGTGGCATTTAGTTGAAATGTCGTTATGCTCTTTTCTCTTCTTGTATGCTACTGCTGGTTATGTATATGATGTTTCTGTTCTCAGTTTTTTTTTTTTTTTAGTATTTAAGTAAGCTGCTAGGTTTTTTATTCTTCATGTTGGACTTGTAAGTTTCTTAGAAATGTAAAAGAAATCGTGTTTTTTAAAAAATTAAATTTTTATTTATTATTTTAGATCATTAATTTATTAATGTTAAAAATATTTTAAAAAATAAAAAAGTATTATTTTAATATATTTCAAATAAAAACATTTTAAATTATAATTACTATTGTACTTCGGAACATAACTAGATTTCATTCTAACATGTTCATGGCCATGTTCTTGGTGCCACTGCATTGGCATTCTTGATTGATGTTAGTACTGGATTCCATATATCTTTGTCAGCCATGTTGTATTTGTTCTTCTTTCAATGTGCTCCATATGGTAAAATTGTGGCTCTCGTGATGTAATTCTGACGAAAGGTTTATGGTGATAAGTCTTTTCTTTCATAGCCAGGTATTAAGCAAGCTTTTCATATTTAGATTGATTTGAGAAGATTTTGTATTTCAAAATGTGTTTATGAAATCGAAATCAACATGTATGCGATGGGATGGCGGGGAAGATGGTCTCCGACAGCATTAATTTACGTACACAGATTTAATTCCATTACTCCTTCCTTTATAAATCCCCATTCCTTTTTACGTAGAATATTGAATTTAATTGAGTATTTTTCCATATTAACTCAGTATGTGTGACCATCTTATTTCAAATTCCGAAACCCTTTTCCCCTTCTCTTATCTTTTCTTCCTCTTTCTTCTCCTTCTTCCAATGCTACCAAAAATAGATAATCATCTAGGTGGTGGCCAAGTGATAAGAACTTGGGATTAAGAATTTGTTTTCTTTATGGTCTCAGATTCGTGTCCTTGGTTGCTCATATGT
>NW_011499962.1:605148-643102 GCF_000495115.2 Populus euphratica | reverse complement strand
GTTTACATGGTCGTTAACTTCAGGGCCCGTGGGATTAGTCGTGGTGCGCGCAAACTGGCCCGGACACCCACGTTAATCTAAAAAAAAGGTGTTTGAATAAAAGATAATTTGTGCTTTTCTCAAGTAAAAAACATATTTTTATAGCTTTTAAAAATATGATTTATACATAAAAAAATATTATACCTTTGACAAAAGATTACACGCTAATCTCTCTCTTCACCGTGGAAAAACCTCTTTCTCCCATGAAATATACGTACCACTATTAAACATATTTATAATACTTGCATGTATTAATTAATAGGTTACATGATTAGAAAATATTTTTTTAATTATATTAATTTGAAAAATAATTTTGGTTATTGTGATAATGTGAGAAAAACTCAATTAATCACAGTTAAAAAAATAAATAACAATGGTTATCAAACTAAAGACTAAAGATAATAAAAGTAACTTGTCACCAGAATTTATCGTTCATGTAAAAAAATCACCTTGTATTTTTCTTAATCATCAAAATTTTCATTGGTTTCTATTATATAATAAGAAATAACTCTCACTAGCTCGTTGTATAATAATTAAATATTGTATAGTAATTAAATAATTAACGGTTAATGAAACTTAATTGAATAATGTATAAATAGTAAATGAGCCTTATTGATGATGTATATATTGCCCCAACTAATTGTTTACGAGAAGGCATTAGATGGTAGCGTGGAACTTTCGCTGTCAATACCATGGTTGCCGCTGCGAGAGTCAGAAGGCACTGGACCACCTTTACCCGGTCTTTATTTATTAATTCGATTTGGTCTTTTTAAATTCTCTCCACTTTCTTTATTTTTTTTATTTCATTTTTTAATAACAAATTCTCTCTACTTTCAACACAAGGCACCGGAGAAAAAATATATTGTAATAGTCTGCAATGAAAACATGCCCAAAGTTTCCAAGAATTGAACAGATCGTCACTTGATCATGTCATCAAGAAGGCTGACCTTGACTTGGGTATGTATTTAATTGATGACTATATATAATAATTGTAAAAAAAATCATTTAATTTAAATTACGATCACTTCAGCTATGTATTACGCACTCTGTGATGTCCTTCTACCATATTCTTCCACAATATGTCAGTTTCCTGTCTCGTTGAACGTAGAAAAATTAATCCTCAATGGTAGGAAATTAATATAATATATAGTTTATTATAGTAATACATATTCCAACAAAATCATAATTTGATGTTGGAAAATTGGTTTTTATACGACATATACTCATACTTAGAATTAAGATTTCATTAATTTGTCTAAGATTACAAACTTCTTTAATAGCTTATACAAAGGTTTCGTAGAAAGTAAAAATAAATAGTTTGCAGGGTATCAATGCTTTGAAAAGAAAAACGACCTATTCAATACAGGCTTTACATTAAAAACACAGGAGCACTTGGCTTGGCTTGGGTTTGGATTAATCTTAAAATAAGTACAATGATCATATGAATTCCTAGATTCATTGATGTGGGGATTGACAAAAATATGTTAAGATAAATTTTAAATGGGGTGGCCCCGTGCTCTTTAGGTGGCATATGTGAGGCTGCTTAATTTTCAAATGTTAGTTTCTATAATGATATTTGTTTTTTTCTTGGCATCACTTCCTAGGAGAGGTGGCAAGTGTGGTCGAAAGCTACCGGATTTGCCATTGAATGACTCTTTTTTTCCTTTTATTTTTCGTTAAAATTTTAAGGTTGTTCTTTTGGTTGAGTATATTTAAGTATCAGTTTTTATTATTTTGATTTTTTATTTTTTTATTTTTTATGCCTATCTTATAAGCTTTAATTTTTATTTTTATTTTAAGATTTGGTGGTTTAATTCTTCTTTTAGTTTTTTTTTTAATTGATATTTTTTTTCAAATTTAGGTCTTCAATCTAATATTATCCATCTTTTTTTATAAAAAAATTGATCCTTATTTTTTATTGTTATTTTTTTTAATTTTATTATTTGACATTTGATTTATTAAAATTTAAACTTCTTGATTTTTCAAATTTGATACTTCCAATCAAATGGTCTAGGTCTCTCGACCACAAGTTTTATAAGCTAACATAAATACATGTGATTTTCTTTATTTTTTTTATAGGGTTATTTATATTTCATGACATAGCAAGTAGATTTAGCGAGTTGATCCAAGTAGACTAGGGTCTTTTTTATATAGTTACTGAGCTTTAATTTTTATTTTTATTTTAAGATTTGGTGGTTTAATTCTTCTTTTAGTTTTTTTTTTTATTTATATTTTTTTTCAAATTTAGGTCTTCAATCTAATATTATCCATCTTTTTTTATAAAAAAATTGATCCTTATTTTTTATTGTTATTTTTTTTAATTTTATTATTTGACATTTGATTTATTAAAATTTAAACTTCTTGATTTTTCAAATTTGATACTTCCAATCAAATGGTCTAGGTCTCTCGACCACAAGTTTTATAAGCTAACATAAATACATGTGATTTTCTTTATTTTTTTTATAGGGTTATTCATATTTCATGACATAACATGTAGTTTTAGCGAGTTGATCCAAGTAGGCTAGGGTCTTTTTTTATAGTTACTATTTGTGTTTTATTTTGTATGTTTTTTTTTAATTTTATTTTTTAATATTTAATTAGTTAAAAATTAAACTTCAATATTTTTTAATATTTGTTATTTAAGGTCAAATGACTTAGTTCATTTGATTAGTTAATTTTATCTAAACTAAGTTGAGTGAATCGAAATTTATTTTGAATAACTTGTCAAATCCTAAAACTACACAAAACACTTCATTTAGAATCATATCATTTCTTTAAAAGAAAAGACTTTTTTATAAACACAACTGAGTTATTCTCTAGTATTATCAACTATATATTTTGGCAGATGATTCTATTTTAAGAAATTATATCAGATGTAGTGCATGTTTGTCACTATATTAGTTTTTATTTTTAAAATTATTTTTTAAGTTATTTTTTACTTAAATAATATTAGATTAATATTTTGATATGTGTTTTTTTTATAGTTTTGATATATTGATATTAAAGATAAAAAAATCTGAAATTATATATATATATATTACATTATCATAGTCTACCAATCATTAGAAAAAGTATATTTTTAAAGACAACACACATGGAATGATGTTTGTACTCTCACATGATGATGCATAGTTCTATCGAATTTTATTTACCTAATCTAGTTAATGGAGAGTTAATAGACTAACTTTATACAATAATAATTCTACTCTCCTTCGAGGATAGATGGTTTTGGTTGCCAAAGGAAAATTTGAAGGTAAAGCATATTTCTAAGACAATTTTTGGGTGCATTAAAATTAAGTTTTTTTTCTAAAATATTTTGAAAATGTACTTTCTATCGGTTTTATATATTTTATATATTTCTAACTTTAATGTTTAAATTCTAAAAATTAAAAAAAAAACAGTAAATATGGTGGACTGACGCATGAGAGAGCATTTTTCCGAACCTCTTACTGGTTATTTGGGAATGTGGGCTAATAATTGTGCTCCCAGTCCTCGTTATTGCAAGGATTATTACTCTGTTTGGGCCTCTAGGACCCTCTTCTTTCTGGAACAAAAGAAAGCCAGCCTTCTAAAAAGGAATTATTACTTTTGTTTTATTCTTTGTTTATTTTTATTAAAAAAAAAATAAGAATTGGAACTAACTTAATTAATGGATGCCTCCCTTCAATTTCTTCATCCATATTCGCAAAGTCTCTCTAACCGGCATAACAGCTGATAGTTGGGTTTTAAAATTCAAAAATAATAAAATAAAATTATTTAGAAGTTTTAAAACTATTATATAAATTTAGAGTTGTATAAAATTTACTTGAATATCTGATATTTTTCAGCTATAATTAAATTTTTAGGGCTTATTTAATTACCTAGTTTTCACCGATAATTCACATAAATAATCAATAAAAAATATTTTAAATTTTCTATTTAGAATTTAGGAATTCACAAAGTGTAAAATGCTAGCTCTAATTTGATATTTACATAATTGTTTTATAAAAATTATTTTACATAATTTTTTTTTTTAAATAATAGGCTTAGCTTTATATTTACAGGGAATCTTAAAAATTTAATAAATAAAAAAATATTAATTTTTTCTTTAATTAATATTCATATATTATTTAAGGATAATTTTTTAAATTTAATCAATTAAGTCTCTACTTAATTATTTTAGGACTAGAATTATAATTTCTGAATTAAATACATTTTAGTGTTTAATTTCTAAAATTATTTTCAATCAAGTCGCAATTGATTAATTATTCCAGTTTATTTTTGACTAATGGTTCTTAATATGTGTGATTTATTATGTTTCTAATATGTTGACCGAAATATAAATTATAATTCTAAATAAATAAAATAAATTAAATTAAATATTTTAATTTATTATCAATAATTGATTAATTTATATTTGAAAATTAAATACACTATCTAGTAACGTGTAATGATTCTTAAAATATTAAGAATGTCATAAGTGGTTTGATTTAACTTTTTAGTTACTAGTTTATCAGTATAATTATTATTTCTTTATTGATAATATTTTAATTTAGATATTTTAACATGGAGTTTGTTTATCATATCAAATCATATTTGTTAGAAAACATTATAGTCATTTATGTTTTAAATAATATTTAAAAAAATTTTGAAATCTCATTTAAAATGCACAAAGATTTAATAATCAATACTATTTGAGAACGTGAGGAGCATTTTCTCTAATATACATAGGGTGATAAATCCTCTCAGATATCTTTATATAGTTTATATTATATTCAATGTTTGTCCATTTGTTATATTTACTAAGATAACATATAATAAAATCAAAACATAACACTTTCTGTATAAAATAATTTAGTAATCTAAGTTTAAAGATCAATTACATAATCATCATATAAGCTTTTTTTATAAACATAAGTAACATTTTTATATGGAATTCTCATGTGGATCAATTTAATATAATGTCATCTAACAAGCACATAAATATTAGTTTTACGTATCCTTTATGCTTTAACTTTTGAGATTGGTTGCTTTTTTATATAAAAAAATATAAAACATATTAATTTTAATAGCGTTAATAAATATTTATTATTAATTAAGATAATATTTGTTAGAAACATTTAGAAACAATACTTTAATTAATTCAATTAATTCGTTAATCATCTTATTTTTACTAACCATATAATGCATTTTATGGAATATAAGTTCAATATTATGTATCAAAATTTAATGGAAAATAGTATTTAAGTTTTTTTTATTTGTTAAATAATTCCTTATTCTTCATTTAACTATGAATTTCTTGTTCATCACAACAGATAATATTATTTATTATTCTCTCTACAAAACGCCTTTTTATAATTTCTATTCTAAAACTCTAACTAAATACAACCTTAATACATATTTTTTAAAAAAGGAAATCATATGAAAAGGAAAAAGATAAAGCAACCTTATAAATTATTGATTCAATGGCACAACGTTGAAAATTAAAGTTCTCCTATTTAATTATTTCAATTTTGAGATTGAAAGTAATGAATTTTTAATCGATCGGGTAATTAGATGTATCTTAATTAAAATTAAAAAAAAAATTCAAGAAAGTGACCTCACAACCGTCCTTGGCAATAGTTAATGGCTTGTTCGTTTATGGTCTTCGTCAAGTTTCTTGGAGGATGAAAATGATGACGTCAGCAGAACTTCGTCACCACTACTTCATGGCTATTAATTTTTATTTTTTTTTAGAAAAAAACCTTAAAAGTACTTGCTCTTACAAAATCTTTAATGTTTTTTTTTCTGAGTTCTGTGTCGCTGACACATGGCTTTACTGTTAAAGGTCGTTTTTGCCAGTACTGGGTTTTCTTTTTTTAGAAAGAATCATTTTAAACTTTTTTTTTAGATTTAAGAAAATTAAGTATAATTTATGGGTTAATAAAACCCTAATTATTTTAAAATTTTATAAGAAGTTTATTTTTTAACTCAAACTCGGTAATTGCTATGCACTTCTCAAACTTCTTATTATTATACCATATTTATTGGAAATTTGTATTTTCATACTAATTTTTTTAAAACAGAAAATTTAACTCACTTTATATTACACATATTATTCTTTGATCATTTTTCAAAAATAATTAATTGATTCAAGAATTTTTTTTATTTAATTGTATTTTTTACCTAATAATTCATTATTATTTTGAAGAAGACACCGCATTAATAATTACTTGTGTATGCCATTATATTTGTCTTTAACTTCTTTTTAAGCTTGCATGCCTAGATTATAGGATATATGGAACAAATTATTCAGCTTGAATGTTTATTTTATTAAAAAAAAATTATAGTTTTTAAATTTAATCTGGTTTAAGATTTAGATTTTGAATTTTTTTCTAGTTATTAAATCAATTTCTATTTTAAAAAAAATTCAAAATAATATTATTTTAGTAAAAAATATAAAAATTAACTAGTTATAATCAAATTATGACCTATTTTTATTGGGTCAGTTTATTACATCTACTATGTCACACCAAATTATAACTTTTTTTATTTTTTTTAACTCGATAAAATTCCAAGCTTGTATTAACTAGATCCCAAATCAATCCCCGAGGTCAAAATTATGAAAAAAACATTTGGGCAACGGATTAAATGTATAGTACTACGTGCTCTGATTTTTATTTTTAGTTTTATTTTTATTTGTATCAGTACAGTTCAGCTTGGAAAAAGAATCACCGTTCACACTGTTATAGATGTCACGTGCTTATTCGTCAATTCATATATTAAATTGCATTCCCTTGACCTTTTGTGGAATTTGAAATGGTTAAAAATGTTCAAGCTCCCAGTACAGTACAGCTGGGAGCCATGCGAGCCAGGAGGTTTTCTAAAAAGAAATGCATAATTATATTCTACAGTATTTTGATCAATTACCAGAAATCAATATTGCAAAAAAAAAACAAGAAGAATAGCTTGCACGGGAAGGATTTTGATCAGAGGATGGATCGGATGCAAAAAAGCATGAAACGAATTTTAAATGTAGAAAAAAGTTGATAAATAATTACCCTTTAATAATAAGTTATTGTGCAAATAGTAACATAATTTATTTTATTTTCTTGTTTTATTTATTCTCTTGAAATCAAATTTTTAAAATGATATTTGAAAAATAATTCAATTATGCCATTATTTTCATAGAAGAATAGAGTTTTTTTTATGATAATATTAATAATTATTTTATACATAATTATATTATGTGGAGTTTTTCAAAATAATTTCTCATAGATATTTAATGAAAATAAAATATCTATTTTTATATTTTTATTATAAATTATTTCTATATTTTTCTCAATTAATTAATTTTTTTATTTATTTTTGTATAGTGATATTAAAATCATAAAAACATAATTTTTTTATTAAAACATATTTTCATATTATAATATCTGTTTTTTATTCAAAAAACACTGTTTTTAATAAAAAAAACAGATATTTTTTAGTTAAAGAAAAATAAAATGCATGAATAAGAAGAAGAGTTTTGATTAGAGGAATATATAGTTCTTATTTAAATTATTAAAATGATTATGAATATTTATTTTAAATATTTTAAGCTTTAATTCAAGAAACCATGAATTGATTTTTAAAAAAGCTATTTTTTATTAAAAAAAATGCATAAATAAAAAAAAGGTTTTAAACTATCGTGATACATTTTTTCAATCTAAAATTTAAATAATTTGTTTTATTTTAATTGTTGCATAATTAAAAAAAAAAAAAGAGAGAGAGAGAGAAAGAAAAAGCAGCACGTGGGCAAACCGACCGACGAGTATTTACTATAGATGGTTGAAAAATAAATAGATAAGAGTACTCAGCTTGGATCGTTTTCCACGCGCTCTCTTTCCCTTCTCTTGACTCTGTTTTTTCCTTTATTATAAAAACACATTTTCATAGACAAATAAAACAAGAAAAAAGAAGAAGAAGAAGAAGAACTGAAACAACGAAGGTATAAAGTTTTTAAAAATGAAGTTAGATCTTGAAAACCCGTTGACAAGCTCGGAAGAACACAAATCTGATACGATCACATATCTCTTTGCCTCTGAATTTGATCACATGCCTTCAAGAAATCTACTAAACTTGTTGGAAACATGCGATCACTTCTACGTCTCCTTTCGTCAGGAAGCCATTTCCCTCATTTTACAGGTAAGTGCACAATGGTAAAAGTTATTGCTCTTGTATTTAGTGTTGTAATGATGACTTTCTTTGTTTGGCAGGCACAATATTCCTGCAACTGTGGCCCCTTTATACCCTACCTTGCAGTTAATTTCATGGATCGATTCATTTCCAGGATGAAAATTCCGGTATGAAAAAGAACATCAAAATGATTTGTATTTTTCTATTTTGTTAAAATTCTTGATATGTTAAATTCTGGTTCATATTGCTGGTTCTTGGAAGCAAGGAAAGCCATGGATTCTTAGACTTGTGGTAGTCTCTTGCCTTTCTCTTGCTGCAAAGATGGAGAACACAGACTTCTCAATCTCTAATTTTCAGGTGACAGACCGTCATATCTCCCCATTTAGTGGTTGACAGTATGACATGAGGTTGGACATGGAAACTTACGATCAATTTAAACAACTAAACAGGGAGACGAAGCTGGTTTCATCTTTGACAACAAAACAATTAACCGAATGGAACTTCTCATCCTTGATACTTTGGATTGGAGAATGAGATCGATCACACCCTTCTCTTTTGTGCATTTCTTCATTTCCTCATCGCAGCTTAAAGATCCAGCATTGACTCAAACTCTCAAGGACCGAGCTCCGGAGATTATTTTTAAAGCTCAAAATGGTAATCGTTAATTTTTCTCAAAATGTTTATTTTTGTTGCATTTAGCTCAGTTCTGATTATTAACTCCATGTTTGTTATTGCAGAAATTAAGTTACTCAAGTTCAAGCCATCTATTATTGCAGCATCAGCCCTTCTTGTAGCATCCAAAGAACTACTCCCGTTGCAGTTCCCTTCTTTCAAGTTCTCAATCTCCGCTTTTGAATGTGTGAATGAAGTAAGCCCAAAATTTCATTCTTTAGTTTATTTATTTTTTTACACGAAAGATTTTCTACTCAGCCATATTGGTGGTAATTAATGACTATTCGTGTTTTAGGAGAATCTCCTTAATTGCTTTGGTACGCTGCAAGAAATGGTGGAGAACGAAAATGGCACGAGGCAATGTTAGATACGAAGTCATGCACAAGAACCCCCATCATTACATGGAATGTTTAGTTGAGATTCCATGGATCATGTGAACAAAAACTCAAAGAAAACAGTTCGGAAGGACAAGCATGTACTATTATTTTTAATAGATCATAACTAGTGACCAAAGTGTTTGATTGATTCAATTTTATTTTATTTAATTAATTTTAAAGGTTGTTTTGGAGGTCAAGATTCATTTTAAAGACATGATTTTTAGTCCTTTTCTTGGATTCAAATATAAGCCTTGATTACTCATGTTTAAAAATTATAGTTTTTCTATATTTTCATGTTAATTTTAGATTTTATTTATTTTTCACGTGGCAATTGCTTTCCTAAGATAAATTATTTAAGTTATTTTTAGTTTGTTGGTTGTTAGTATTGCGACATTTAAGCAATCAAACACATAAATTTAAGTAGTTCGGCCATTTATCTACTCCACAAAACTATTTGTTTGTATTAATCACTTAAAGAAATAATACAAACAAAGAAGAAACGAAAACTCTTCTCAACTCAACTCTAAACACTCAAGCTCTCCATTCGTGAAAGCTTTAGTGTACCTTTATTTTTATCTCTTATGATTCTCATGCCAAGTATTTGTTTAGCAGCTCCTAGATCCTTCATTTCAAACTATTTTGACAACTCCTATATCATTCTACTATTATACATGGATGCTATGTTAATTGCAGGATCCAGCATTGAAGAGATTGACAAGTTGAAACAACTTCTTCATCAAGTGTACTTTATTATTTATTGAGGGTTTCTTATACATCCTAGACAAAGCTTCCATCTTGTAAGGATTCTTCATAAATTAGTAGTTCACCACCATTTGTTAGCAAAATATAATTCAGTAGAAGTGTGAACCGTTGTGGAAGCTTTACAATCCTTAAAGAACTGTGAATATAAATAGTTGGTTCACTAAGCTCTGCATCTTGTTATGTAGTAGTAGGTATATATGTGTTTGAATCTTCTTATAAAAACTCATGATTTTTGTTCTGCTCGGTAATATTGGGGAGCCCTTCTAATCTTATAAATTTAGATTTTTGTGGACTTGCAACTGAATCAGTCATATCTATTTCTACATTTGATCTGTCTTACAAAACTTTCTCATTGAAGATCACATTCCTGTTTCAAATAATTTTTCTATTCTAATAATCCTAGAACTGAAATTCAAATTCTTCATGTCTATAGCCAATAAAGAAACATTTCTTAGATTTGACATCTAGCTTGTTGCGAGCATCAGAATCTATATGCACATAGAAAACACACCCAAAGACCTTTAAATGAGAGAGTTGTACTTCTTTTCCTCTCTATATTTCCTCGGGCAATATGAACTCCAAAGGAATTGATAGTCCACGATTGATCAAGTAAACTACAGTATGAACTGTATCATCCTAAAATGTTTGAGGTAATCTAGAATGCAACCTCATGCTTCTAGCTCATTTATTGATGGTCTTATTTATTCCTTCAGCAATGTCATTCTATTGTAGTGTGCTTGAAACGATTTTTTCCATTCAAATACCTTTGACAGCGCAATATTCTTTGAAACCTCCATCAATATATTCTCCTCTATTATCAGATCTTAGGCATTTTAACTTCAAACCTGATTCAATCTCAACCATAGCCTTCCATTTCTTGAATGTTTCAAACATATCAGATTTATTTTTCAGAAAATAGACCCATACCTTCTTGTAGAAATCATAAATAAAAGTCACATAATACCAAGAACCTCCAATAGATGCAATTAGAGACGGTCCCCATAAATCTGTGTGTACCAGTTCTAGCTTTCTTGGTCTTAAGGTCCTGCCAACCTTTAAGAAATTGAGCTTCTTCTATTTTTTAAGAACACAGCTTTCACAAATGTCTAGATCAATATTTTTTAACTCTGACAGTTTTCCCTTTAACTGAAGAATCTTCATCCTCTTTTAACTCATATGGCCGAGTCTACAATGCCATAGTTATGCTTGATTTTCTACTTCAGTAGAGGCAATAATGTCTGTAAATCTTGTGGTCATATATAGGGTGCTGTTTTTCTTTCCACGAGCCATTATCATTGCTCATTTCAATACTTTTCACATACCTCCAGAAAAAAGTATTGAATGACAATTATCATCAAGTTGTCTGACTGAGATCAAATTCTTCTTTAATCTAGGAACATGCCTTACATCAAGTCCGTTTAGATTACTGGATGCTGGAGATGAAGCCACGTGTTAGAAGAAATAGTGTCTATGACTTACTAGATCAAAAATCAATATGCTGATGTGGCTATGCTATGATGATGTGTTAGACATGTAAGCAATGCAGGCCCACATATGATGATGTGTTAGATCCACGTGGATCTTCGATTTGACGTGCCTGTGCTAGCGTGTACTGGTGACGTGGCGGGAGACGTGGTTGATGACTGTGTAGTATTCTTGTTGTGGTTGTTGACTGTATGCTGATGTATCGAGTCAGCCCAGTTCAGTTGCAGGTATTTGACGAAAGAAGACTCGTGGAGCATGTGGTGCGCCTGGGTAGTGCTGTCGTTGGCGGGTCTTGGAGCGTGCGAGTATGCAAGACGTCAATTCTTCACCAGGTTCCCACTAGTGGATTCGTCTTGTCTTCTTCTATACGATGGTATGTTTAGAAACACGTTTTAAGAACTTTGATTTTTGAATTTTGATCAAACACCATCTTTTTTAAGAACAAACTCTGATACTAGTTGTTGGAACATTCAAGCAATCAAACACATATAAATTTACATGGTTCGGCAACTTGCCTACTTCACAGAACTACTAATTTGTATTAATCATTTTAAAAAATAATACAAATAAAGAGGAGGAGAAAACTCTTCTCAACTCAACTCTACATATTCAAGCTCTTTTTACTACTCTCTCGCTCTTAGTTTTCTCTCTATTTCTCAGCTCTTCAGTGTGTTTATTTATAGACAAAGCTAAAGGAACATAGAATATAAATCATGCTATAATTTATGCCATCAATTAAGTCTCTATTATATTTCAAGTGGGATATTAAATATTCCAACTTGTCTATAATGAAGGTGAGACAATGATTATTTTCACTAATAATTAGTTTTATTGAATAAAATTTTAAATATTAATTTTTTCTCAAAAAAATATGAAAGGATGATTTAAAAATGTGGTTATGAATGTTTTTTAAAGTGATTTTTATGTTAAAATATATTAAATTCTTTTATTTTTAAAAAGATATTTTTAAGATCACTACATTAAAATATGGCCTGCATTCTGTGCCTAAACATTTTCAAATTTGATGTCATTTTGAGTTTAGAGGAATTAACAAATCATATTTCTCACCATACATTATGTCACATCAAGTGTGCTGTATGCACCAACTGCGAAAGGAAGACGAAAGCGACATCACAGTCTCCAATGGTGACACCTAGCTGGAAGATGAGGGCATTGAATTGAACGGCCACAACAAATTAATGACAATATATTTTTCAGTTTTCTCAAATTCATATGAACCACTGCTTGTAAATATTGGGACTCCAATTAGTTCATGCGTCATCATCATCAATATATGTCTAAACACTTGTATTTAAGAGGTTGTGTTGAAGAGCATGACGAAACCATTTCATCATACCTCGCTGAATATATTGAAGAGCCTGTTTGGAAGTATTCTTGTTGTTGATTTTCAAATAGTTTTTCGTGTTAAAATATATACCAACAATGTTTTTTTATTTTTTAAAAATTATTTTTGACATCAGCACATCAAAATGATTTAAAAATATTAAAAACATATTAATTTAAAGTTAATAAAAAAATAAAAAATTTTTAAATTTTTTTAAAAGCACTTTTGAAACGCAAAAACAAACCTTCTCTGGAAATCCTAAATTTTTTCAAAAACACTTTTGAAACGCAGAAACAAACAGGCTCTGAAAATCCCAAAAAAAAAATATTGAACTTTCTGATTTGAATATAAAAGAGAGCTTGTGTCAGACCTATGATTAGGGTTATACTCTACCGTATTATTAAATAAAGATAATTCAAAATTGAGATCGTGCTCATTCACCTCCTAGTCTGGACCAATGGACATCATGCATGCGCGCATCCTTTGATATTAGAGGCCTCGCCTGTAAACAAATTTCAAGACCAATCCAATGAGGGTGGCATATGGAGACTTATTCTTCCATCGATGGTTCATTGAAAGAGAAGATCTCTACAATGAAGCTCGCACCTTTTTGTGCTTTGATGGTTGGTTTGATGTTATAAGCAAGGATTCATAAGCTTAATGGATTGATGCTTATCTAGATGTATTCGACTGGTTTGTGGAGGATCTGTTTGAGTGGATGGACAATTAGGACAATGGTTGGGTGCACTGAGGTAAGGCCTAAACCGACAGGCTTTCATATAACAGGGTTCTTCTCTTTATTTTGGTCGGGTGCACTGAGTTTGAGAAAGCTGAGTTTGAAACTAAATTATTTTGATTGGTTTATGTTAAAAATAATTTTTTAAAAATAAAAAATATTTTTAAAAATAATTATAATCAACATCTTACTCCCTAATCACCTAATTTTTCAAGTGATTTCTTGGGCTCTCCAAGATTGACAGTGGACCAAGCCATTCTCGGTGGGTTGTGATCCGTAAAATTTAGAGCAATCGGAGACTAATTTCTTCCATTAGTTTTTTTTTTTTTTTCAAATACTAATTTCTTCCATTAGTTTTTTTTTTTTCAAAATTTTCCTCCTTATTTACAAAATATATGTTAGTCCTAAATTAAATTTATTTCTAATTAAATATTAAAGAGATCGTTTACATACAAATATTATGATTACATAATCTCAAGATTATTCAGTATTTAAATCAATTATTACAGTGAGTATGATTGAGTTTTTATACACGTGGAAATGGGAGAAATGAAATGAAATCCCCTCAACAATTTAACATGTATTTACAATTTTTTAATAAGTTTACACGTTAATAAAAAAATATATTTTAAAAAAAATATTAAAATCATATTTTTATATCGATAGTGCTAGTTTCAAGTTGAAAAGTTATGAATAATTTGTTTAATGATTGATGAGTAAAGCCATTTTCAACTTTTTCCTTTGCTTTCTCATCCTTTTAATTTAAAATAATTTAAAAATAAATTTTTTTAATTTTTTTTTATATATCTTGAAAATGTAAAGACAAACTATAAAATCACTTTCAATACAGATGGCAGATGAGCTGTGGTTAAACTCTTGAAAAAAGCTATATATTTTTTTATCCCTTTGCATTTCCTTCCTTTTCCCTTTAAACAAAGACCAAGAACATAACTTAGAAGTCTAGTCTTCCTTTCCAGCTAACAATCACTTGTACGCAGACAAGAACTCAGTTGACCAATGATACAAGCTAATTAATATATCCACAACCTTTCAGACGGCAGAAGAGCAGAATTTTCAGATCCCATTATATGGGCTCCTCTCTAACAAAATGTAAACAGCAAGTGGCTCAAAAACTGATGTTTCATTTTCTGGGGGCGGTCTCAACTGAGCAGGTTCATGTTTGATCAGTCTTGGTTCAAACTGACTCAAGCTCGGCCTCAAACTGAAGTTCGTGTCCTGGTTTGGTGAACTTCCTGTCTTTCACTCTCTAGTTTTCTTGAGTTTTCGGCATAATCATGTCATCTGTTGTTAGCTCTAGAGATGCATTGACCATTCAACAAATTATCGCCTCAATTCCGGATTTGATTGATCTTGTTTCCGCTGCCAAGTCATCAATTCCTTTGCTCCCACAATTAAATACCGATAACTCAATCACCACCACTACTCTTGATGCTCCCGCGCCCCCCCCCGCCACCACCAGCAGCAACGTTAATGACAACAATATTGGCAGTAACACCACCACTTCCATATCCACACCAGGAAACAGAAATAATACTACAGCTGCCACAGCAACCGCCACCGCCCTCTCCATCTCCACCTCTGGCCCGGCTCCTTCTCTGGCCTCTGCCCTTGACTCCGGCTCCGGCTCCCGCTCCGGCTCTACCAGCACCTCCACAACTACTGAAGGCGGCTGCAACAGCGACGGCAACACCACAACCAGCAATAATGCTAATATCAAGGACAAGAACATCACGGCCGATGTTGGCAATGATGGCAGTGTGAATTCTGAAGGTGAAAGCAACCAAAAACTGCATAATCAGTTGGAGAAATTGACCAGAGATTTATACTATGTTCAAAGCGCCTGTGACAAACTCAAACATCTAGAACTACATGTTGGCAACCAATTCAAGAGTCTTCAAAGACAAGGTGAATTCCTGCAGGGTGTCTTAAGGAATTTAGAACGAGTACGAAATGGCACCACCGGTAATCATGCCATCCTAACCAAGCAAATGCAACTTAACATTAAGTTAATTGCTGGGATGGTAATGGAGTTGAAGTATCACATACCGTCACCATACAAGCTGAATTTGGCCAATGAAGTACTCAAGTCGCAAAATGTTAGTGGGGGAGATTCCCTGAATTTGATCGATGAGATTCTTAAAATACGCGGTAACAAAGCATTTGAAGGGTGTTCATCTTTTGTAGATTTTAAAGAGAGTTATAACAGTCTTGATTTAAGAGATAAGCTTTGTTTGTTGTGTTTCTCAGTGTTTCCTGAGAATTCTGTTGTCAAGAAGAGATTGCTGATGTATTGGTGGGTTGGAGAGGGTTTCATAGACCCAAAAGTTGATGCTGACAAGCCTGAGGAAGTTGCTGATGGCATTTTGAAGAAATTCTTGGAGAAAGGGTTTGTTGAGCCTGAGATCAAGAAACGTAGACTGGTTGGGTTCAGGACGCACTCATTGATTCGTTATGCGGTTATTTTTGTAGCTGAAAGAGTGGGGTTCTTCCATTTTGATTCAATGGGGAATCCCACGGGGAACTTTTCAACTAGTCAGAGGGCTTGTTTGATCAAAACTGGAGAGAAATATTCTCGGCAGGCGCTGCTCGATTTGGAGTCGAAACCAGAGACACTGCACGCTTTGTTCAATGTCAACGATCCTTATCCAGATTTAAACACAGAATGGTTCTCCAGGATGAGAAACATTAATGTTCTTTGCTTGGGAAGGTGGGAGAACTCATCTAAGAAGAACGATGAAGCAGAGACCAATGAAGCAGAGGAGACCAAGCATGATGTTGAAGCGGAGAGCACCGAATTCTTGAAGGGATTGAGGAACATGAAGCAGCAGCATCATGTTGAAGTGGAGAGCACTGAATTCTTGAAGGGGTTGAGGAACATGAAGCATCTGAAGTTTCTCAGTCTGCAAGGAATCTCTAGGATCAACGAGCTTCCTGAAACCATCCAGAAGCTTGTCAATCTAAAGATTTTGGATCTTAATTCTTGCCACAATCTGGAGGCAATTCCAGAGAATATTGTGTCGCTCCAGAAGCTGACACACTTGGACATTTCTGAGTGCTACATGCTGGATTACATGCCCAAGGGGTTTGGGTCACTTACTGAACTCCAAGTCCTTAAGGGGTTTGTAATTAGTAATCTGAAAATAAAAAATGCAGGAACTCTTGATGATTTAAAAGGATTGCCAAAGTTGAGGAAACTGAGCATCTATACAACCAAGAAAGATTTCCCTAGAGTTCAAGACCTGAAAGCGCTAAGGCATATCACAGCGCTTCAGAAGCTAACAATTGAATGGGGAGGGAAATCCCGTGTCAAAAAAAAGGAAATTAGAAATGACTCGAGAAGACTGAGAAGGATCGATGCCTTTAGACAAGAGAACATCACTGCAGTGATTCCTGACCTTCCTGAACATTTGGTGAAGCTGGATCTTCAGTGTTACCCTGAGACTAAGGCTCCTGAGTGGCTGTCACCTCTCAGACTGAAAAATCTTCAGAAACTCTACATCAGAGGTGGGCATCTCAGTGCTCTGGGTCAAGCTCAGGGTGGAAATCAAAAGTGGAATGTCAAGATACTGCGTCTCAAATTTTTGAAAGAACTAAAGATGGATTGGAGAGCACTGCATGATGCATTTCCGCATTTGATTTACTTGGAGAAATTTAAATGTCCTAAACTGACTTTCTTCCCTTGTGATGGCACCGGAGTGTGGCTGGACAGAGAAAAGCTAGCAAACCAGCCGTTGGAAGAATTAGGATTGACATGGTCTTTCCTTTCCAAAAGTTCTACTTGAGTTCAAAGTATGTTCTACATTTCAGGCATGTATTTTTAATTTCGATTCCGTTCTTCATTTCATTACATCTGCAAGGTTGTTTTCTGTATGTAAAAGAAAGAGAGTCTGAGTATATTTGAGCTCCAAAAATATCATTTCCATTCAATGATTTTATATTTTGATTTTTGGAGGCTGTCCCATAAATTCTGATATGAACTGTCATGGAACTCTGAAGACTTGAATTTTGATGCACTCCATGATCATAGGATTTGATGGTCTACTTATTTTTAAGCTTCGAAGGACCAAGTTAGCAGGGAAACTAGAGGGATGATTTAGTTTAGCCGTGAGGCCTCCAATTCTCACAAACTGACCATGCCATTGCTAGGAGTTAGCAAGGGGCTGGATTCGGCCGCCGGTAATTTCAAATAGGAAGTGTATGGATCTAGAAATTCCTTCATGTAAATAACTGCTCCTGAATGCTTATCACTGCTTCATAATTTCATTGTTTATCGATACTGTAGGATATCTAACAGATAGGGTGGTTTCTGCCCACAAGACCAGTCCAGAAAAGAATTCGCAGCGCCTAATTAACATGTAGAATTAAGCTGTCTCAAAATATGCAGGCCATTAAACATCAGGGTATGAACTGATAATTTGTTTGGAGTTCTGTCTACACTTGGATGATGAAATTCATGTGAAATATTTATTTAATTCCATCATGAATGGTAGAAGAACTAATACTTAATTATTCTGTCCCTATCGTCGACTTTGTGCTGGCTTTAATTAAAGAATTTCCACTTGATATTTAACAAGAATTATATCTAGATGTATGAACTTTCTGTGATTATAATGCTGTACTCGCTTTTACAAAGACAAAATCGACCATAAACTAATGACAAAACCATAATGCCAGACTGTATGGGTATTATTTGATATTAGGCCTGCCAGGACGATGCATGTGGCCATGCCGGAGCCTGAGGTTGACTTCAGAAAGTCTTGGTCTTTCTATATTCTTGTTTTGAGTTATATTAAACCAAGATATCTAAAAATAAAAATCTAATATATTCGTAGCAATGAAATAGTTATTATAAAAAAAAAACAATCTTAAAACATTCTTGTAAAAATTTAAAAGTAATAACTTTTTTAATTTATTATTTTAGTATAGCACAATTAAAAATTTATAAATATATTTATTAGGTTATTTATGTAATGTATAGAGCAAAGTTTTATTTAATTATGAATTCGAATTACATGTTATCATAAACCTAGTTACATTATTGATATTGTTTTTTGAAATTTTAATTTTAATTTATTTTTTAGTTTATAAATTGAACAGATATATATTTTTTATTTATAAAATATATTTAGAAGGAAAAGTTTATAAAATTATGATTTTTATATGAAATAATTAACTAAATAATACAACTAAATCCAATTAGCCAATCAGTTGAGTTAAATAATTCTACTTTAACAAAAATGCGACAAAGTTAAAATATGCTATTTCAACCAAAAAAAAAATTCAAATGGTGTATTTTCATCTTATCAGATTTATCTCTTTTTATTTATTTATTTATTTATTTGGAAGGCCTGAATAACAAGAGAGGATGAACTGCAATGGATGATTATCCCACATCTTATGTTGATTGTGGTAGCTGCTGGCTGTTTTACCATGCTTGTATAAAATTGTAGGATTTTTAACAACGATGATAATATCCCATGTCGGCAAAGAGTTAAGAGCCTTGACAACTTGTATGCTTCAAGTATCACCTCTACTCTAGACGGTTTTCTCAGAACAAAATTCACCTCAAGGCCATCAGCCCTAACATGAGACAATACCTCCTAAGAAGCAGATTTGGGCAACTTCATCACATAACAAAATCATTCAGTGATCCAACTGCAAATCAATGTCTTCCGCTATGAGGATTTGTTGCAAGTAGAGAGAAGCCAAACGAGCAGCTATAGTAGGAATATTCAGCTAATATTGCAACTGAACGTGCAGAGAAGAGAAACTTTTCATTCAAAACTCAGAAATAGAAACATGACAATGTAGATCAAAGACAAAGGAGGTGAAAACCATAGAAAAATCTTGAAGGGAAAAGGTAATAATAGATCAAAACAAGCATTAAACATTTGAATTGCTGTCAGTTGGTAACTGTGGATGAACTGTCACAATATGACCATTAGGCACGGGTGCCTCTTCCATTGTTTCTTTCATAATTTCCCCAAGCACTCTTGCTGCTAATGGAAGGCCAGAACACTTTCTTATGATCTCCTTTTTTAGATCCTCCAATTCCACATTTGGGGGATTGAATGGTGTCCCATCTTGCTCAACGGCATCTTTGAAAATAAGCCAGCATTTCTCTTTATCTGCAAGAGGCAGAACGGGATGTACATTTTCCTCCCCGACCATCTTCTTTGCCAAGTCCTTATTCCTACTCGTAACAAGTACTGTTCCTCCATAGCCTTTCGGCAATCCATACGCAAGGCTTTGCTCCCATTTAACCTTACCAGTTAAAGGAGAATTCAGGTTTTCAAACCACGTATCTACTTCCTGAGCATCATCGAGGACAATCATATACTTCTTGCCCATCAGATGCACATGAAGTGCACAGATCAGAGCTGAAAGGCCGCGGTTAGAAACGGATTGGATGGTATTTTCTTCAACTCCAAGTGAAAGCAGTATTCTTTCCACAAGAGCTATCTTTGCATCTTTGTTCCCATCAGGCTTTTGCGACATGCTTACCAAAATCCTAGGAACAAAGTGCTTCTTCACTTCATCTCTCTTTATAATTTCTTGGCATAGTGTGGTTTTTCCGACACCAGCCATCCCTGTGATTCCGACAGCACTGAACTTTTCTTTACTTCTTTCGTAAACAAGCAGTTTCATCAGTGACATTATTTCATCATCGAAGCCATGAACCACCAGCGGACTTACAGATTGATGACTCTGGCGGCCAGTATCTCTAACATTTGATGAGTTCCCCTGATCATCCCGTCGTGGACTAAAGTTTCCATTTGAGGAAATTGTAATAGAATCTTTCGATTTAAGCTCCTCCTTGATTTCTTTCAAAGTATTCCTGATTCTCCACAGGGAAATTATTCCTTCACGAGATAAGAACGATGCTGCCTGACATTCAACCAAAATGTTGTTGAGGCGGTAGAGCTTTTCCCTGAGTGATGGCTTCTCTCCAGCGGGTGCGTTCTCAATATTTCGTCGAATCAGTTTCTCCAGTTCCTGAAGATCTCTTTTCCAGCTAACTTTGGAAGATTGAAGACCACCACTAAATTGATTCAGCAAATAGCTTACAACTTCATCATCCATATCAGAAATACTCTGTCAATCTTTGCTTGCCAAGATTGCAATAAATTCAAGACTTGGTGCGACGAAAAAGAACTGATGAAATGCCTTGGTTTTTTTAATGAGAAGATGATGTCAAAGAAGATACAAGGAAGATGAATTGCAGAGACATTTTTTGGAGTTCATTGACTTAGCGAAGTCTTCCTTGTTGGGTTTATTTTATTTTATTATCATTTGTTTATTACCAATTATGCTGTAGAAAATAATTCAATTAAAAGTTGTGAGTCCTAAACTAGTATTTTTATATTGAAAAAGTGATCATGATTTTTTTAAAAAAATTTATTTAAAAATATATTAAAATAATAATTTTTTAAAAAATTTATTTTTAATATGAGAAGATCAAAATAGTTGAAAACATTAAAAATATATTAATTTAAAAAATAAAAAAATATTTAAAATTTTTTAAAAATATTTTTGAAACACAAAAATAAATAGTAATTTGATTTGATAGGAATAGTTAATTTTTTTAAAATATTTTTTGTTTAAACAATATATGAAAATAATTTTTTATTATTATTTTTAATATAACATGTGTAAAAATGAAAATAATTTTTTATTATTATTTTTAAATTTATTTTTAATATAACATGTGTAAACAATTTTAAAATAATAAAAAATAAATAAATTTTAAACTTGGCTGCAATGAAAACTTCCTCTTGAAGGTAAGCTAACAGTAGAGCATGTATGACCTTTCACAGCTTCACTTGCTTTAAGTTAAGTCAATTATAACGATAAACCCACTTAGCCAGATGTTACTAAGCTTCAATTAGAGGTTCCAGGCAGTTTGATTAATCACAGGAGGTTTGCTTAAATATTAAATGGATAATAATTATGGCAATGTTTATGGGCTAATTATCGTGGATTGTTCGTTTCTTTAAGGCCTTCTGTTCCTTCACGATTCTTATACATGAAAAAGCAGTGAATGTTTGTTTTTAATTGTTTTTTTCAAGTGTTTTTAAAATTATTTTTTACTTAAAAAATATTAAATTAATAATTTTTAGATATTTTTAGATAATTTTAATGTATTGAGATTAAAAATAAAAAAATATTATTTTAATAAAAAATATTATCTACCACGATAAAATGTTTATGGACAATCTCTTTTAACAATTGCTAGCATTCCCTTCTTATTTATTTATTAGTAATTCTTTAAAATCATTAGTTTTTCTTCAAATTATTCCTTCTTATTTGCAAAATTTACAATTATCGGAGATTAAATCCATCTATGAGGAGATCATTTATCTATAAACTAAGATAAGATTTTAAGTAATTACTTCTTAATGCAACAGAAGGAAATGCAGGTGTTATGAATGTTTTTTTAAGTACCATGCATTTTTTTTTAATTTGAAAACAAAAGGTGTTATATATGCTTAATAAATTAATTAAAAACTAAATGAAATGATAAATAAAAACAAGTTACTGATGCTAATTAAATAATAAATTAAAAAGTTAATTATAATAAAAGTAAAAGATAGATACAAACGTAAATGTTTTACCATGGCTATTTATTTTATTTTACATGTTTTAATTTATTTTATGTTAGAGATTGATTGTTCATATGAACATGCAAGTTCATAGAGTTTCGTAAGAAAAGTAACAATAAAATACTCATTTCTTTTAGTTATATTTATATAATGATATGATTATCGAATCTCAAGATTGTTTGGTATTTAAAATCAAGTGTCCCGTTAAACTATGGTTAAGTTTCTATGAGTGGAAGGGGGAAGAAGATAAAATGAAATTCCCTTGAACAACTTAATATGCATTTACAAATATCATAAAATTTATAATTTAAAATAGTTTTTGCTATTAAAAAACGAAGGAAGGAAGGAAAGAAAGAAAATGAAGAATAGAAACACTTTTGATTATAGAAATAAAATAGGGATATAACATGTTTTCATTATATAAATTTAGAAATATTATATTATTTGTTAATTATATCAAATTTTGTCCTCAAATTTTGTTATTTGTTAATTATATCAAATTTTGTCCTTAAATTTTGTTTTTAATTTCATTTTCATTTAACTTTTTTCATTAACTGAACTAAATGAAATATGATGTATAAAAAGAAAAAGGTAAGGTTGCCTTCATACGAAAGCTCTTATAAAAAGGAATCCATAACCACTTTTTTACACAATTTTATCACCGGATTCGAGAAATATGTGAATTTGGATTTCTAGATATAGAAAATTGAAAATGAAATTTGTGTCTTAATTGATTACATAAACATAATTAATATTTGATCTTATTCTTGAAAAATTATCCAAAGATATCATTTTGGGTGGTGAATGATACGTTTCCCCGAAGCCTAAAAACTGATAAAAGGTTGAAGAAAGCAACATTTACCTATTACGTTTTTTTCAATATTTTATTTTAACTTTTTTTATGTATATATTTTTTTCAAATTTATTTTTTCATTCCATGAAAGTAAACTATAATTTATAGTTCATATCAATAAAGATTTCATTAAATTATGATTTCTTTTATTTGTGTTTTTTAAAATGAATTAAAATAAAATTTCCATATTCCATATAAACTAAAATAAAAAAAACTTTAATTATTATTATATTTAAGTTCAATGATTATACATATCAAGGGGAAGTAACTGATCCCTAACGCTAATCAATCCTTCATTATTTCATTGATTATAGATATTCTAGGATATTTAACAGACAACTGGGTTCTCCAGAAGACCAGTCCTTCAAAGAATTTGCAGCAACCAGCTTATTTTGACCTGTAGAATTAAGCTCTCTTAATGTATTTAAATATTTTTTATTTAAAAATATATTAAAATTATTTTTTTATTTTATAAAAATTATTTTTAATATTAGCAAATCAAAACAATCTAAAAACATAAAATATATTTTAAAAAATCATTAAAATATTCCATGGAATGAATTGATAATATGCATGGAGTTCTGTCTACACCCGGCTGATGGCATTCATGTGAAAAATGTACAATTAAAAATTGACTTCCCATTTAACACGAAGTTTGAGGCGAGAGTTCATTGATTCTGTCCATTCACATTGATGAAAGAAGAATATTATAATTCCAAATTGTTTGCTTTTAATATATTTATAAAGTTTTTAAACCATCTACCAGCAAATTTAATTATGCTTTTTGACCAAGATGAGCATATGGTTGGTACCTAACACTGTTGGATACATCGTGGAAGACATCAACACAAGGATTCTTAATCTTTTAAGCTTTACTGTCGACTTCTCTATCTCTGTTTGCATCCTTTACACCCGCAAAGTATTGGTAGCTTTTTAGTGCCATACTGCATGAATTTATTTGATATTATTATTAAATTTAATTATATATATATATATTAAGATTTTTCAACTTGAATCTTTATCTATTTCAAATTTAAAATTAAATTATCTAAATATAATATATTTAACTTCATTATAACATTTTTGCTTCATGATAAAATCATAGAAAGTCTATATCAAAAAATAATATAAATTATATTTTGATATTTTATCAAATAATTTAAATTTTTAGATTGAAATCATTATTTAATATTTTATCAGAGTTTTAATAATTAAGTAGTTATTAAATTATCTAAATATAATATATTTAACTTTATTATAACATTTTTGCTTCATGATGAAATCATCGAAAGTTTATATCAGAAAATAATATAAATTATATTATGATATCTTATCAAATAATTTAAATTTTTAGATTCAAATATATATAATTAATTTGATATATTTAAAAAAAAAATATTTTAAAAAATAATTATTACTTCTTAATCAAAAATCTTCTCCTAATCTTCACAGATAACCCCTACCGTTTACCTTTTCATACAGTGGACCAATCCACCTGACGATTTCAAGTTCTAGGGCATTAATCTACAATAGCTGATCCGTGATCTTATTCTAAGCGGCCTTGGCCCATGTTGGAAACAATTGAGACAACTTCAATCATAACATGAATCCTTCAACTGCTTTCTTTGACTCCTGTAGTCATCTCTGTAAACTCTCCCTTCTCTGAGCTTCAATAACTGGTTTTATACCAAATTCTGCTGGACTGTCGAACATAAAATCTACCCGGTGCATGCTTTCAACTCACTAACAAGCTGCATAGACTTTATTGATGGACCAAGCAGAGGGATAGGTCCATTCTATTGTAAATACTGGATCAGACCCAGGTCTCATGCCATCGCCCTCGTGCTACCAAACTAATCATGGATAGGACCATTCTACGATCACTACAGTTAAGACTCAAGTCAACTGTTTTTAAATTGTATTTTTTAAAAAAAATTATTTTTATTTTCAACACACACCATAGATATTTCAAAACACTGAAAACATGATTTAAAATTTTCAACACACACCATAGATATTTCAAAATACTGAAAACATGATTTTTTTTTAAAAAAAATCAATTCTTTGCATCCACCGATGCAAAAACAAACTGCCTCTTCTCTTTTTTATTTTTTATGTTCGCAAATTTCATCTCGGTTGCTTATACCAGGAATTGATAGGCATTATCACAGTTTAACATCAGAGACTCTCTGCTAGTTATCTTAACTTGAAGGCAAACAACCTGCCTCTGGTTCTTCAGGTCTAGACTAGATAATTTATAGTATATACTAGTCCTTGTCCGATTTACAGAAGAAAACATCATTTGAGTCTAACCATTGCACACTCAGCCGTCTGCCCGAGTAAAACAAGACGACAACTACCCAGTAACTATATTAAATTACAGGCAAAAAAAGCCTATAGCATGCTCCAAATACAAGCAGCTTTCAAGTTCGAAGCACATGAATAGCTTATTTCTTCGACAAAGATACCATGATCTTAAAGAAAGCTACGTGTCTTGTACGTTGTTTCTTCTCTCATATCCCCACAAACACATGCATTTCATCTATACAACAGCTGCTGCTACTTTAATTTATTTCCCTCCAATTCTTTACTGATTTTTTTTTCTTTTTTTAATTATCCATGACAGGCTTTCCCCTATGCGTTGACCAAAAAATATGCAATTCATTTCTTGCTTTTTTGCAAGTAATAATTCATTATCTTGGTAAGTCCCTCTCTTTTCCACCAAGCAAGGGACACAACCAAACTCCACCCTATAAACAACAAATACAAACAAATGTGGCAAGCAACATTCAAAGCTCTGTCTTGTCCTTGATGGTCCCATTCCATTAATACCCTTCTCATTCCATCCCAAAATTCTATAGAAAACAAAAAAAATAAAATTTAGATGGTCTCATTGCAAGTAATGAATTTCTTCTTCTTCTTTAGGAACACAACCAACTGAGCTTGCAATAAATTTCTATAGCTCGAAATCATAGCTCTTTCTTTTCTTTTCTCTTGGCTTTTATCTTTTTTTGGGTTTCTATTATGGTGGTGACATTGATGATGCTAAGATATTGACCAATTGCAGAGTCCCAATAATATCAGAACTGAGAAAAACTGAACAAAATATTGCCATCATGTGCTGCTGTAGCCATTCAATTTTCGCCGCTTGATCTCCGGCACTGTACTGCCATTAGTGATGGTGGTGGTGTTGGTGATGATGCTTGCGGTCTCACTTTCTGATTTTGTAAAATGCCTGTCTAGCACGCTCAATGGGGTTCTTGT
Organism: Populus euphratica; assembly: GCF_000495115.2. Lineage (NCBI taxonomy): Eukaryota > Viridiplantae > Streptophyta > Magnoliopsida > Malpighiales > Salicaceae > Populus > Populus euphratica. Next base: position 616,809 of record NW_011499962.1, on the reverse strand, counting down.
ACAGGACATTGTATCTAACATTGACTCGTACCATTCCATCTCCACCATTTCTTGCAGTGCATTAAAGCATTCTAGCAGCTTCTCCTAAACAATGGATGATTAGTCATTAATTAATTACCATCTATGCTAAGCCAGAGAATATATATATATATATATATAACAAACAAACCAAAAGATGAAATTTTGGGGTGTTGGTTGCTTACTTCATTTACAAATTCACAAGAGTAGATTGAGCACTTGAAACAAGGGAATTGCAATGGGAATCGTTCATTGGATGCTACAAGAAGGGCTGATGCTGCAATAATAGATGGCTTGAACTCAAGAAACTTAATTTCTGCAACAAAAAACATACATAGAATTGAATGCTAATAAAAAAAAAGGATGAATATGATTAGAGAAAAGTTTTTGAGATAAATGGGTGCGGTGCTTACCATTTTGAGCTTTAAAAATAATCTCTGTAGCTCTGTCTTTGAGAGGTTGTGAGGATGATGGATCTTTGAGTTCAAATAAAGAAATAAAGAAATGCACAAAAGAGAAAGGTGTAATCGATCTCATTCTCCAGTTCAAGGCATCAAGTACCAGAAGTTCCATGCGATTAATTGTTTGAGTGTCAAAGATGAAACCAGCTTCCGCTTCCTGTTTCATTGTTTAAACTATGCACGTAAGTTTCCATGGCCAACTTTGAATTGCATAGTCGGCTAATATATGGGGAAATATGGGAGCTTATTACCTGAGAATTGGAGATGGAGAAGTGTTTATTCTTCATCTTTGCAGCTAGAGAAAGGCAAGAGATTACTAGAAGTCTAATAATCCATGGCTTCCCTTGCTTCAAAGAACCAAGAATTTCAGCAAGAATAAATCAAGAATCGTAGCAAAATAGCAAGAGACACTTTTTATTTTAATTCGTTTCCATACCGGAATTTCTTGCCTGGAAATGAATCGATCCATGTAATTTACTGCAAGGTAGGGAATGAAGAGGTCATAGTTGCAAGAATATTGTGCCTGCCAAAAGCTAAGACAACATTATTACAACACAAAACCCCAATCAACAAAGGAGTTTACACACATAAGTTATTGCTGCGTTTATAACCTGTAAAATGCGAGAAATGGCTTCTTCACGAAAGGAAACGTAGAAGTCAGAGGTTTTCAAGCAGTGTAGGAAATTTCTTGAAGGCATGTGATCAGATTCAGAAACAAAGAGATCTGGGATTGTATCAGATAAGTATTCTTTCAAGCTTGTCAAAGGGTTTTCAAGATCAAACTCCATTTTTCACCTTTTGTTTTGTGTCTGTGTCCTTGTTTGTATGAAAGTGTGTTTTTGTAAGAAAAAGAGACAGAAAGAGAGTCAATAAGAGAAGAGAGGTAGTGTGAGAAAAGTGAGCCAAAGAAGATGAGTAGTAATAATGATAGAAAGAGAAGCTTCGCTTTCTGTGTGTGAAATGAAAATAAATAAACACTCTTCCACTTCACTTCTCGGTTTACAGCTCCTCTTCCATTAACTTTCTCATTACTCAATTTCATGTTACCCAAAATTATCATTTTTTTATATAAAAAAATCAAAAAAATGCAAAAAATTAAATAATATAAAAACAAAAAAGGGTTGAAAAAAAAGAAGAAGAAGGACAAACAACTTGGTTGACAAGAACATACAGAAAAAGGATTTAAATGCATAAATAAGAGATGAAGGGATTAAATTGGATCTTTGACAATATTAGAAACTCAATTGCACCCTTGAAGTGCTTAAATGTGAAAGACAATACAAATTCAAAGTTAACTTAAGTAAATATTAGAGGAATTTGCATACAAATTAAGTTTGAAGATTTAATTAAATTTTTAATAGGCTGATTTGATTTAATTATAGGTCTAATTAAGGATTTAATTAAGTTTAATAATTAATTTGGATCAAAATTAAAAGAATTAATTAAGTGCAAGGACTTAATTAAACTTTAAATTGGTCAAATTAATTTTTATTAAGGATTTAATTGGTAAAAAAATTAAGTTTGAAAGCCTAATTTAAACTTACCTAAGAAGACTGGAATTTTTAAATACCAAATTTAACTTTACAAGCTTAATCGAATGATATCAGTGGTGAAATTATAAGAAAATCAAAGCTTATCGGTTAATTAAAAGCCAAATTGAAGAAATTAAATATCAAGGATTTTTCTGGAAAAGGCGCGCAACATTGGGGGCTGTATTAGACTTTTTTAGAAACTAAATTAAAGAAAATCAAATATTGAAGCTTAATCAGGAGCTAAATTGAACAAAGTGAAAATCTATGATTACTTTAAAAAAGGCGTCAAACTTAAAGGGTGTCAATTGATGTTTGATAAGGGCCTAATTGCATAAAATTAATCAATTTTATCTCTATTAATGACATTTGAGCTCAGATTAAAAGACCAGGGACTAAATTAAAGATTGCTCGATCCCAATTACTAAAACCCTAATTTAAAGGTTTAAAGATAGCAATGTCATTTTGGTTAGGGTTCTCCCATTTTAACTGACCTGAAACACTTTTTTAAGCAATAATCGTGTCAACTTCAACCACCACCAAACGAACAAAAACGACCATTCAATAAAAGAGCTTTCCTTCTACAAGTTTATGTCATCATTTATCGATGTTTGTATCCTACCTACTAAGTGGAAGCCCTAAACTTTGTGTCCTAAGATAACCTTATCTAGTTCAGTAAAATTCAATAATGTTACACCTAACTTTGAATCAATGGTAGAAAGCTACAAGCCACCAAATCAAACATAGTTTGATCCTAGTTGAAGACTATCATCCCCTCTACATGATCTATAGCTTGGTTGGCTTTAATGACCTCTTATTTTCTATGATTAATTCAAGGAATGTGCACCCTCAATCAACCATTTTCAGTCAAGGTTCAGTTATGAAGTTCTTAGCTTTTTTAAAAAGTTCTAAGAGTTTATTAAATATTTATGGAGAGGGAAAATAAAAGAAGAAGAGAAGAGAGTGGTCCCTTAACATATTAGAGGACAAATAAGATAAAAAAAATTATAATTTAATTTTGGAAAAATACTTTTAAACCCATAAATATTTTCACAATCACTTGTCATTTTGAAGCTATAAAAGGGTTGTCTTTTGAAGTTAAACGAGAGGAATAAAAAAGGTGAAAAATCCATGAAAAAAGAAGAAACATGAGGATAAAACTAGTCAAACAGTAAAAAAAAAAAAAAGATATTATAAAGAAGAAAATCAAAAGCTTATTGGAAAGGACAACCATGTATATGCATGTTTGAATGTTGAAAGTAGGTTATAGGTTTTGATATTATGCATTTTAAAATTTACATGTTTATTATTGTTTTTAAAGGCTTAAACATGTATATTGGTGTATGTGATTTGAGTGAACAAGCCTTAGACCTTTATTCTAGGTTTTGATGCATTTTCTTAATTTTAATAGATTTTATGTCTCTAGGTTTAACATTTATCCAAAGAAGATTGCTATAGGTCTATGATTTTCATGTCGTTTTGATTAATTATTGGTTCTTATGCATGCTACAAGCTTGTTGATCATTAATTTAGGATCCTAAAGGCTTAAAAACACTAAAATCTTGGCATTCAATCTTTGGTTCTTTATTTATATTTTTTATAAAATCAAACTGTCATGATGATTTTACATGTTCCTTAGATTTTGAGAAATTTGGTCTGAAATTGAATTTTCATTTTCGGGTTTACATTGAATGTTTTTTGTATTCTTAAATTATGAGTTTTTATCCATTTCAATTTGAAATTTATGAAAATTGTGTTTTTACCTTATTTGATCGGTTTTCATTGGTTTGGGCCTTTTTTTTTGGTTTATAGGCTCAGCCCACCAAGCCCATCACATATGGCTAGGCTAACCCATAAAACTTCAAGGCTTTGTTTGGTCCATCCCAATTTTGTTAAGAAAAAAACCTATTTTTCTTCCTTTAAATCATGTTTGACAAACACGTCTTTAGCCTTGAATATGCATTTTTCTTCTTTGTATTTCTGATCCATTACCAAACATCCTAAAGAATTCAAGTACTATTTTAAAATTATTTATAGATCCTTCATATGTTTTTTCCCAATCATTTCATTTAATATTTGGGATGTAAAATTACATCATAACATAGCAACCCAATAGTAAACATACCGACTTTCTTATAAAAATTCAAAAAAATATAAAAAAGTCCAAATTTTTTTATTTTAAAAATTAAAAAATACGCTTTTATTTGTGTGCGTATGATTAAATTCTAAAAACTTTCATGCATATTTTATATAAAAAAAAAATTCTAAAAACTTTCATGCATATTTTATAAAAAAAAAAAAACAAATTACATTTTTATCATACTTTGAAAAAAAAACAAAAATCACTTTATAGATATCATAACAAGTTTGTGATTATCCATTAAAATTTGATCAAAATTTCAAAAACAACACAAAAAATAATTTTTTAATTAATATTTGAGGTATAAAGTTTACATTGTAATGCAAATTCTCATAATTAAATTAAATGAATTAACAAAAAATTATTTGAAATTAATTATAGACTTTAATATTTGAAGGTATAAATTTATGTTGTAAAGTATATTTTCAAGTATTAAAGTTACAAAATAAAAATAAATACACTATTAAAATTTTAGCTTTAAAATGATTAAAATTTATCTTGATAAAGCTGAGACCTTTTTACTAAGAGGGATTTGTCTTGAGCCCATTGAGATAGAAACCTCTTTACTAAAGAGTATCTACCTTAAATCCATAAGATAATGACCTCCTTACGGAGAAGGATTTTTTTTAAATTTTAGATAAACCAACGAATAGAAACATGATTTAGAGAAAAAAATAATAATAAATCAACAATACACTTTACAATAGGTATGGTGCACTAAGGATGATGTGTTTGCCCCATGAACAACTAGTCACCTTATCCAGACTCTTGTAAACCTTTAGGTTTTCTAGTAATCATAATACTAGATGACGATTTCTAAACTCTTCAAATTATAATTTCATGATTAATCCCAACACAACTAAAACCCCTTTTGATCTAGGAGGAAGATCTACCATGTAACATTGTGCACACTACGACAAACTTATATATGTCCTGGTTATGTCCCTCTCTGATGTTATTGGGAAAGAAAATAATAACATTCATCGAATAGATGTCTATTGAAAATAACTTTAAAATACTATACATGTTTATCCCAACCAATTAAAAGTTAAAAAAATAAAAGAATTTTAGGTGTAATAAAAGAATTTTTTTTCACAAAAGGTCTGTTAATTTTGTATAAAAAACTTGAAAAATAATTCCTTGAACCAAAATTACTAATGTTGTAGTATATAGCTTATAGGCAGATGTTAAAGTGGAGTAAAAGGGGTATTATTGAAAATTAATAATACCTCTTATACATCTAGAATTTATTATAAATGCATATTATGTAACCATAATTTGATATATAGAGAAATATAGCTCATCACTCCTGTGAATGTAGACCTATTATCGAACCATATTCCTGTGAATGTAGACCTATTATCGAACCACATAATTTTTTTTTTTTTCTTTTCTCTTTTTTGCAATATTCATCTTTATTATTGCAGGATTCATAACAACTGGTATTAGAGCCTGGTTACGATGTTAGAGATTTCTTCTGCAAAATTTGATAAAGGTTGATGGATCTAGTAATTTAAGATTATGACAGAGAAGGGTGAAGGATTTGTTAATATATAAAGGTATGATGAAGGCGTTATACAGAAAACAAACAGAACACAAAAATGGCATAGATTGGTTGGAGCTAGAAGTGAGGGCTATGACAACTATAATGATTTTTGTAGATGATGGCGTGATGTATCACATCATGGATGAGGAATCATCAGAGGCAGTTTAGGCAAAACTAGAAAGTCAATATATGTTGAAGTTATTGATGAACAAATTTTATCTTAAGCATCAAACTATTTAGTCTTAATATGTCAGAGCGCATAAGCCTGAATTGGCATATCAATGTGTTCAATTAAATTGTCACTGATTTTAAACGAATTAATGTGAAGTCCAACAACGAAGACAAGGCATTGATTTTATTGAATTTCCTACCTACTTCTCTTACTTAAGAAAATTTAGTTACGACTCTTATTTGGGGGGGCTCTCATATCAAAAAAGATCACAAGTGCCCTATTAAGCTTTAATATGAGAAAGAAAGTTGGTGATAAAAATTCTAGGTAAAGAGCTAGTAGTGAGGAGTTATCAGGAGTGTGGGAAAAACAAATCCCGGAGCGAATTGATAAACAACAAAGCTCTATCTAAATCCAGAAAGTAGTAGTGAGGAGTTATCAGGAGTGTGGGAGAAACAAATCCCGGAGCGAATTGAGAAACAACAAAGCTCTATCTAAATCTAGAAGAAATGATATACAATGTTATAAGTGTTGAAAAATTGGGTACTTAAATGAAAATGGCTAGAGAAAAAGAAGGGGGATACAGAGAATAAATAGGGTTCATCAAAGTCTATGAATGTAGTGGAAAAAAACTCACCTAATCAAAAATAGAAATGTGTGATTGGCTTTGTCCTGACCTTCAATAAATAGTAATAGAGAGCAGTGATAAAGATATACTTTTTATTTCATCCACCCAAATCATCTTATAAATTCTTCGATATTGAATCTAACATGCTTTTATCACATGACACTTAATAAAAATTATTTAAACATTTACAGGTTAATTAATTTTAGCTATATTCTTACATGTAATGATGATCTATGCAAAGTTGTTAGAATAAAAAATGTCAAAATTAAAATGTTTGATGGTGTTGTTAGAACATTGTGTTATGTTAAATATATACTAGATTTAAAGAAGAATCTGATTTCATTAGACACTTTAGACTATAATGGATTTAGTTTCAAGTCTCAAGGTGGAGGAATAAAAGTGAGTAAATATGTTATGATATTGATGAAGGGATAAAGATTTTATGCAAAGATTTATAAATCGCTAAGTACCAGATTTATAAGTAGATTTTATGCAAAGATTTATAAATCGCTAGGTACCAGATTTATAAGTGGGGAGTTATAGGAATTGCATATCTAGATATGACTTATATTGGTTAGAAATTATATGCCCTAATCTGAATCTAGTTTTTGTGTGACATGATGTAGTGTATTTGCATAGGAAGGCTTATAAACTAGCTTTTTATAATTCTATCTTGTCAAGGATGAGATTTAAATTTTGCCTAGTGACTATGCGTGCTATCATTAGCTAGCTATTGTGCCTGGTTGGTTGTCATGTCATGTAATGTTGTTATGTTATATATGTACTCTATTGATAAGAATGATTGTGATGAGTAGTGTTGCAAACAAAAGTTATATGCATGAAAGATTTGTGTGTGTTTTAAGAAAATTTTAAAGAAACACATAAAAGGATATATCAGGATAAAATTATATAAACTAGATTAAATGTATATGTTTTGTCGATGCCGAGCTTGAATTCTTGCCTAAACGATTGGATTTTTTTTTTCTTCTTAAATTTCTTGTGTTTATGTTGCTTACAAAGGTGTGATTCAAACCACCTTGAAATTATGCATTTGGTTTGCAAAAGTGCTGCATTTTGTAAGTAAAAAAAGGGTAAAACGACAAAATAATATTGTTGGATGCTTGATAGTTTCGTTGAACATCCATCTGTTTGCATTATAATCTAATTAAATCAATGCTAATTTAGCCAAAAAGGTAAATGATCTGCTGCAGAAGTAAGCGTGGTCTCTAAATAGAAATTGATTGGGCATAGATATTAGAGACTATAAAGACAGTGGTGGTTAATATTATTCCTTTGATCCAGGACAAGCACTGCTAGCTTTTAGAGGAATTGTCAGCCCTAAATATATTATTGTTACTCTTATGTATCAAATTAATATTATCTATCTAAATTCTTAAACACTTTTTTTCTTACAGCGAAAGGGATCTACTCCAGCTAGTTTGTGAGTGAATTGAGACACAATTTCTTTTTCAAAGACATGCCTATATATTAATATAATGCACTAGAAAAAATAAAGAAACTCTACGTGTTGGAAACCAGAAAGGAACGAGTTGGGTAGCCATGTATCAGATAAGGATACAACAGAGACCCATCACATTCGAGATCTTTGGCTAATTAACGTACTGGGCCATCAGATTACCTGTCTTGCCCTTGTAACATACTTCTGCATGTCACTCACGTGTGTGTGATAAATGTACAAGCTATTTGTTTTTCCCTGGAATTACTTTTCCTTCAAGTAATGGATTAGAAGACAAATGATGATCTTTCATGAGCAATTTCTCAACACGATTTTCCAGGTACATATCATGTCTTCAGCAGAACCCCACCACTACAGCAGCGTCGCAGTTTCACAGAAATTTCCTGATTCAAAAGGGAAGCTTTTTAATTGTTAGAAGAAACAAAAATCATGGGGTTTGATTTCCTTACCGTCCATTCTTTTTATTTTGGATCATTTGAAGACAAACCAAAGATTAAGGTACTCTTTTTTTCAATGATATAGCAAGGCATAAACCCAAGTACAAGCAATAAATGTTACTTCCAGATAACAACACCAATGTAGACGGACATTCATAAATGACAAATCGTGAAAGACAAATAGAATATCATGCGACTGCACAATCAACCACAGAGGTCATTCCAAGAGAAGATCTTAAAAAATTTACAGCAGAATACTTACATTTAGAAGATAAGATTATTGTTAATAATCTTTCCTTGTCATGGTTTTTCACAGCTTGGTTTCATGGCATGGTGTTTAACGAGAGGTAATCTGTACACACAGGCCGAGTTCCTCGTTTCTTTTCTTCATTTTATCATCATCCAAAGAAATCAATCACTATCCTAACTTAAAATTATTAAATAATAATATAAATAATATCTTAAAATCTTACTTAACAATTTAATTTTTTATATTAAAATAGTTTTTTTGATATAATATTATCAAGTGATTAATAGTTTGAATTTTATTATCACTAAAGAACTTTTACTTAAAAAACATATTAAAAAATAATATAAATTTTATTTTTAAATTTTATTTAATAATTTTAAATTTTAAATTAAATTAGTTTGTGTTCTCATGTTTTACCCTTGCAGACTAGAATTCTTCAATTCATAGTAAAAGGGAATACTTTGTAACTCAGAAGATGGCATTTGCAAAAAAATTCTATAGTAGACTTAAGAGCTTTTCTTCTCTAATTATTAAATTAAATTACACCGAAAAGAGGTGGACTAACTCTCCATTTAACTAGCATTTTATAGCGATTACCTCCACTTGTTCTACATCAGAGCAGATCGCATGGATACATAAGCCAGTCCCTATCAATAGTGTGATAGGACACTGTCTCAGTAGACTCTGCATTTACTTTATGTTGATCCAGTGAAGAAATTCGACGCGTGATGGACAGAGGAAAAACACACATGAGGTGCCTGATTTATTTGAAATGGTATTAACGCTGTGGTGCAGGCCAGAGCAAAGATAAATCCAATCGTAAAAAAAATATGTGTGATGCGAGTTTTTTTTTTATGATGATAAAAAATCTAGAATGCGTATTAAAATTTAAGTCATTTTATTTAATAAAATTAATTGATAATAATATGCACTAATAAACGTCTAGAAAAGATGGCAACCATTAACAAAAATTAATGTAGAATTTTAAGGGATGGATACAAATAAAGAAACATGATGTCAGCATGCATCATGTCATTTAATATTTTAACTTAATTACATGTTAATAATGTTTTTTTGTTTGGATGTTGTCTTTTCAACCCTCGCCTAACTCAATCAAGCTTAAGCATGAAATAATAAAATATTCAAGGAAAAAAATTACAAGAAAAAAATAATTTAAATAGCAAAATGAAAAGACAATGCCATATTAAATTGACTCCAACAACCCGGTCTAAATGTGCAGTCATCTTACCCAGTTTAGCCGACCTTCATTTCCTTTCTTTCAATTGGACTTTCATTGGATTCAACTATGATAAAGTTTAGGACTAAACTACAAAGCGACAAAAAATTGGACTAATTGTTCTTTAATTGGACTAAACTAAGGACCAAATGGAAAAAAATAAAATTTAACTTCCCTTCCCTTACTTTCTCCTATGTTAAATTAGTCTTTAACGGGTTGAAGTTTATGGTCAAATTAAAGAGTTATGAAAGACTTAGAGGCTATATTAAAAAAATTAATAATTATCAAAGAACCATGAACTAAATTTACAAAAAAAATGAGGGACCAAAAGTAAGAATGAGCCGGAAAAAAAAGTTACCATGGTTGTCCATAGTAATCTATGATGTATTATTCTCTATCACTATTATATATATAAACTAATAGTGTATATATATAAAAAAATTTATTGGTTGTTACAATTATCTGAATCCATTTTTACAAATAAAATAAATAAATAAATGATGGAAGAGTGAAAATGACGGGGAGACTAAGTTGTAGGGAATAAAATAATATAATAAAGAAAAAACAATAAAATATGATAGGAATCAATATTTATAGAAAAAAGAGATTTTGAAATCAATGAAAATATTAGATTATGTTTAAAATGGAAATGTCATGCTTTAGCCTAATCTAATAATAAAAGTTTTGACTTTTTAGGATTTTCCCATGAGAAAGAAAAAATATGGTAGTTATTATAAAAATAAAAATACTGTATATTTAAAAATTAATTATTAAATAATAAATAATATAAAATATTAGAAAAATAAGTGAGAAGCATTTTGCTTGAAGAGAATAGGTCGAAAAAGAACTTTTATGCTATTAAATTCATGATAAAACTCATTGGTCTAAAATACTATAAAATCAATATGTATCCAAACTTTTGCATGTTATACTACCTTGAAAATGTTGAATAGATCGAGTGCAAGACATATAACTATGCATTCTTGTTACAAACCTAGAAGCTGTAAGGAAAAAACTTTTGTAATACATAAAGAACTTAGATGCTTCTTAATCACAACTAAATTGCAAAAGTTATTTATGTTACTAAAAATTGTTGAATATATGATATGGCATCGATCACATGATGTAATAGAAGGAGTGATAGTGCATCCTTCTAATAATGAAGCATGAAAACATTTTAACAGTGTGCATCCTTACTTTTCAGCCGCATCAAGAAACATGTGTCTTGGATTATGTATAGATAATTTCAATCTATTCAGGTCATTTATTGCTCCTTCATCCCACTTAGATTTCAATCTGAATTTGTAGATGGAGATAGGATTGTATGTTAGACTCGATAGGAATCAAGTGTATAGACTTTTCAATACTATAACCAAGAACTTGCAAATGACCCATAGTGTCTCAACTGTTGAAAGCTCACAATTAATATTGAGCACTTAGTTTCAAGAGTTCACGACCTTACAACAATATATGACCAATCTCATTGAAAAATATGAGCGACTCTCTAAGAATTATGAACAACTTTTTTTATAGTTTAAAATATTTTATTGTTTAGAAATATATTAAAATAATATTTTTTATTTTTAAAAATTATTTTTAATATTAATATATTAAAATAATATAAAAATAAAAAATAAAAATTTTAAATAAAAATAAAATTTAAATTTGCACCAATTTTAATTGTTGCAGGAAATTCTATTGTTAAGGACAAAGACAGCCATGAGACTTAAATTTAATAGCTAAAAGTATACTTGGTAGGATTTTTTTAC
>NW_011499962.1:507874-603565 GCF_000495115.2 Populus euphratica | reverse complement strand
CCTATTTATAGGCAAGAGTGAGGGTATAATGGTCATAAATTTAGGAGGAATATATGCCTAACAACTCATCCTCCACTCATACTCCACCAATTACAACTCATCTCCCACTCAAATCCCATCAATTATGCCACCTAATTAAATGACTTTACAAATAATATCTTAAAATCTTACTTAACAACTTAAATAATAATATAAATAATATCTTAAAATCTTACTTAACAATTTAATTTTTTATATTAAAATAGTTTTTTTGATATAATATTATCAAGTGATTAATAGTTTGAATTTTATTATCACTAAAGAACTTTTACTTAAAAAACATATTAAAAAATAATATAAATTTTATTTTTAAATTTTATTTAATAATTTTAAATTTTAAATTAAATTAGTTTGTGTTCTCATGTTTTACCCTTGCAGACTAGAATTCTTCAATTCATAGTAAAAGGGAATACTTTGTAACTCAGAAGATGGTATTTGCAAAAAAATTCTATAGTAGACTTAAGAGCTTTTCTTCTCTAATTATTAAATTAAATTACACCGAAAAGAGGTGGACTAACTCTCCATTTAACTAGCATTTTATAGCGATTACCTCCACTTGTTCTTCATCAGAGCAGATCGCATGGATACATAAGCCAGTCCCTATCAATAGTGTGATAGGACACTGTCTCAGTAGATTCTGCATTTACTTTATGTTGATCCAGTGAAGAAATTCGACGCGTGATGGACAGAGGAAAAACACACATGAGGTGCCTGATTTATTTGAAATGGTATTAACGCTGTGGTGCAGGCCAGAACAAAGATAAATCCAATCGTAAAAAAAATATGTGTGATGCGAGTTTTTTTTTTATGATGATAAAAAATCTAGAATGCGTATTAAAATTTAAGTCATTTTATTTAATAAAATTAATTGATAATAATATGCACTAATAAACGTCTAGAAAAGATGGCAACCATTAACAAAAATTAATGTAGAATTTTAAGGGATGGATACAAATAAAGAAACATGATGTCAGCATGCATCATGTCATTTAATATTTTAACTTAATTACATGTTAATAATGTTTTTTTGTTTGGATGTTGTCTTTTCAACCCTCGCCTAACTCAATCAAGCTTAAGCATGAAATAATAAAATATTCAAGGAAAAAAATTGCAAGAAAAAAATAATTTAAATAGCAAAATGAAAAGACAATACCATATTAAATTGACTCCAACAACCCGGTCTAAATGTGCAGTCATCTTACCCAGTTTAGCCGACCTTCATTTCCTTTCTTTCAATTGGACTTTCATTGGATTCAACTATGATAAAGTTTAGGACTAAACTACAAAGCGACAAAAAATTGGACTAATTGTTCTTTAATTGGACTAAACTAAGGACCAAATGGAAAAAAATAAAATTTAACTTCCCTTCCCTTACTTTCTCCTATGTTAAATTAGTCTTTAACGGGTTGAAGTTTATGGTCAAATTAAAGAGTTATGAAAGACTTAGAGGCTATATTAAAAAAATTAATAATTATCAAAGAACCATGAACTAAATTTACAAAAAAAATGAGGGACCAAAAGTAAGAATGAGCCGGAAAAAAAAGTTACCATGGTTGTCCATAGTAATCTATGATGTATTATTCTCTATCACTATTATATATATAAACTAATAGTGTATATATATAAAAAAATTTATTGGTTGTTACAATTATCTGAATCCATTTTTACAAATAAAATAAATAAATAAATGATGGAAGAGTGAAAATGACGGGGAGACTAAGTTGTAGGGAATAAAATAATATAATAAAGAAAAATAATAAAATATGATAGGAATAAATATTTATATAAAAAAGAGATTTTGAAATCAATGAAAATATTAGATTATGTTTAAAATGGAAATGTCATGCTTTAGCCCAATCTAATAATAAAACTTTTGACTTTTTAGGATTTTCCCATGAGAAAGAAAAAATATGGTAGTTATTATAAAAATAAAAATACTGTATATTTAAAAATTAATTATTAAATAATAAATAATATAAAATATTAGAAAAATAAGTGAGAAGCATTTTGCTTGAAGAGAATAGGTCGAAAAAGAACTTTTATGCTATTAAATTCATGATAAAACTCATTGGTCTAAAATACTATAAAATCAATATGTATCCAAACTTTTGCATGTTATACTACCTTGAAAATGTTGAATAGATCGAGTGCAAGACATATAACTATGCATTCTTGTTACAAACCTAGAAGCTGTAAGGAAAAAACTTTTGTAATACATAAAGAACTTAGATGCTTCTTAATCACAACTAAATTGCAAAAGTTATTTATGTTACTAAAAATTGTTGAATATATGATATGGCATCGATCACATGATGTAATAGAAGGAGTGATAGTGCATCCTTCTAATAATGAAGCATGAAAACATTTTAACAGTGTGCATCCTTACTTTTCAGCCGCATCAAGAAACATGTGTCTTGGATTATGTATAGATAATTTCAATCTATTCAGGTCATTTATTGCTCCTTCATCCCACTTAGATTTCAATCTGAATTTGTAGATGGAGATAGGATTGTATGTTAGACTCGATAGGAATCAAGTGTATAGACTTTTCAATACTATAACCAAGAACTTGCAAATGACCCATAGTGTCTCAACTGTTGAAAGCTCACAATTAATATTGAGCACTTAGTTTCAAGAGTTCACGACCTTACAACAATATATGACCAATCTCATTGAAAAATATGAGCGACTCTCTAAGAATTATGAACAACTCCCTTACTTTCTCCTATGTTAAATTAGTCATGAATGGGTTGAAGTTTAGGATGAAATTAAAGAGTTACGAAAGAATGAGGGACTAGATTAAAAAAAGTAATAGTTATTAAAGAGCCACGAACTAAATTTTAAAAAAAATAAGGGGCCAAAAGTAAAAATAGGCTAAAAAAACTTATCATGGTTGTTAATAGTAATCTATGAGTCGATCTATGATGTATCCTCTATCACTATTACATATAAAAACTAATAGTGTGTATATATATATATATATAAAATATTGGTTGCTACAATTATTTGAATCCATTTTTACAAATAAAATCAAATTTAAAAAATTGATGGAAGAGTGAAAATGATAGGGAGACTAAGTTGTAGGGAATAAAATAATATAATAAAGAAAAATAATAAAATATGATAGGAATAAATATTTATATAAAAAAGAGATTTTGAAATCAATGAAAATATTAGATTATGTTTAAAATGGAAATGTCATGCTTTAGCCCAATCTAATAATAAAACTTTTGACTTTTTAGGATTTTCCCATGAGAAAGAAGAAATATGGTAGTTATTATAAAAATAAAAATACTATGTGCATTTAAAAATTAATCATTAAATAATAAATAATATAGGATACTCGAAAAATAAGTGAGAAGCATTTTGCTTGAAGAAAATAGGTCGAAAGAAAACTTTTATGCTATTAAATTCATGATAAAACTCATCGATCTAAAATACTATAAAATCAATATGTATCCAAACTTTTATATGTTATACTACCTTGAAAATGTTGAATAGATCGAGTGCAAGACATATAACTAAGCATTCTTGTTAGGAACCCAGAAGCTGTAAGGAAAAAACTTTTGTAACACATAAAGAATTTAGATACTTCTTAATCACAACTAAATTACAAAAGTTATTTATGTCACTAAAGATTGTTGAGTATATGATATTGCCTCAATTACTTGATATAATAGAAGGAGTGATAGTGCATCCTTTTAATAATGGAGCATGAAAACATTTTAACAATGTGCATCCTTACTTTTCAGCCGCATTAAGAAACATGTGTCTTGGGTTATATATAGATGATTTTAATCTATTCAAGTCATTTGTTGCTCCTTCATCTCACCTGGATTTCAATCTGAATTTGTAAATGGAGGTAGGATTGTATGTTAGACTCGATAGGAATCAAGTGCACAGACTTTTCAATATTATAACCAAGAACTTGCGGACGACTCATAGTGTCTCAACTGTTGGAAGCTCGCAATTGATATCGAGCACCCAGTTTCAAGAGTTCACGACCTTACAGCAATATACGACCAATCTCACTGAAAAATGTGAGCGACTCTTTAAGGATTATGAACAACTTTTTTTTATAGTTTAAAATATTTTATTGTTTAAAAATATATTAAAATAATATTTTTTATTTTTAAAAATTATTTTTAATATTAATATATTAAAATAATATAAAAATAAAAAATAAAAATTTTAAATAAAAATAAAATTTAAATTTGCACCAATTTTAATTGTTGCAGGAAATTCTATTGTTAAGGACAAAGACAGCCATGAGACTTAAATTTAATAGCTAAAAGTATACTTGGTAGTATTTGATTACTGTTTATAATTAAAAAGAAAACAAAGAAAATTGACGAAACATATCATCTTATACTTTCTGTTTTTATCATGCATGAATGCATTTCAAAATTATTTTATATAAATTATGTCTTTAAATTTTATTTAATAAATTAAAATTTTAAAGTGAGATAAAAAAAATTTATATGTTGAAGTTTTAATGATCAAATTATTATAAATTTAAATCTCATTAATTATTGTATATCACTCCTTTAAAGAATTTTTATTTGAATTTATTGATTTGTTTTTTTTTTTTGTCAAATGCATACCAACAAAACTAAAATCAAACTTGAGATAATTTCAAAATGATCTTCATTCATAATGTTTTAAGAAAATTGGTTTATAAATCCTAGATGTGGTGAGTGATTATCAATTGAGATAATTATTGTAGAATTTCAAAGAACTTTTTCTTAAAGATAGGATTTGAAGTATATTTAAAAAAAAATTATTTTAATTTAATAATTTAAATTATTATGTATCTTCTTAAGTGAAAATTTTTTGAACTTAAAATATGTATAAATTTATATTATTTTATGTTTAATTTTTATCAAATAAATAATGATGATGAAATTTAAACTTATAACTGTTAATCATCAAAATTTTAATATTATATTAAATAATTATTTTAATTTAATAGTTTAAACTATTAAATAAAATATCAAAATATAAATTATATTATTCTCTAATATATAAAATATAAAATAACAGAAACATTTAAAAAACGAAAAAAAGAAACCTGATGATTAGACGGTCTTATCAATTCCTTTTTGCTCTTTCCCGCTTTGTGGTAAGTGCCTTCAGGCCTCTTTTATCATTGCAGTCTTCGATCATTATTGTACTCTGCTCAAAGCAGCTTTGCATTCATCTTTAGGACATGCAGAGCATATAACATTACATTTACAAATAAAGATGAACAAATTTATTAGTAGCATAGTATTTTAAAAATATATTTTACTTTAATATCTATTAAAATATTTTTTTATTTTTAAAATCAATACATTAAAATCTTAATATCTATTAAAATATTTTTTTATTTTAAAATCAATACATTAAAATAAAATATTAATTTAATATTTTTTAAATTAAACATATTTTTAAAACACATTCAAAAATAAAAAGTATGACACTCGACCGTTTAAATTTTGAATCTCCTCTTTCTGTCAAATACCTTGCCTTAAAATCAATCCATTTAATATTCAAATCATCTAATTTCTCTTGGCGCACTTGAAATCATATCATTTACCGAAATTATTGATTGTACTTTCAAATAACGGTGAACCAACAAAAGTTCTAATGATTTAAATGATTGCATATCGTTAAAAAATGTTATAAATGATCATCATTCGGGATCTATTTTATATTTTAAAATACTAGCATGCTCTTATACATTATAATAAATTAATATTTTATCTATATTTTTTAGTGTCACTTGGATGCTTTACTTTTCAATCATAATTAATAAAGGTTTTTTAAATTATAAAAGTTGGCCACTTAGTGTTAACTAAATGGAAAAGATGACATGAGAGAGAAATTAAATATAATTTTAAAAAAAACTTTGAATGAATATTTTATGCAATATATTTATTATTATTAAAAAACTTTGAATGAATATTTTATGCAATAGATTTATTATTTTTTTTTTTGTTTTGATCACATGTAAGATGTTTTATAAAATTTAAATTAAGATTTATATTGCATATTTTTAGTTGAACACAAAATAAAATAAAAAATAATTATGATATCTAATCAATATAGATATATTTTAAGACCCTTTAAATTATTTAAGAGATTGTTTTAATATAGAGATTAAATTATGTTTCATTTGCTTTCTTACTATTTTTTAGTCAATTCCTTTCTCATTAAAAATATCAAATTATGTGATATAGTTGTAGTTTTTCTAAAAAAAACAAAATCACGTATCTTTACAAATTTTTAGGTAACTTTTATGATTGTGATTTAAAAAAAAATAAGTTTTTTTAAAATTATGATTAACTGATGTTAATTGAATTTAGATATGTGTTTGATAAAAGTTATAGTTAAAGTTTATATGCAGCAAAAAATATATATGAAATGTTTGGTAGTTGTTTGATTGTGGTTGCTTTTCAAAGTGTTTTTTACTTGAAAATGCATTCAAATAATATATTTTTATTTTTTAAAAATTATTTTTGATATCAACACATCAAAATGATATAAAAACACTTAAAAAAATATGAATCTAAAACAAAGAAAAAAAATAAAAAAAATTCTATTTTTTTAAATCATTTTTAAAATACAAAAACAAACAGTGTTTTACAAAACTCAATTAAAAAAACATATAAAAACTGCTTCACGAAAATTATATTTCAAACTTAAATTTTGAGTGGATCTCACAATATAAAACATAGTTTTTATAGTTCTCAAGTACTTTGCTATACTTTTAATACTCCAAACATAAAAACATGTACAAAACAAATGCAGCCTAAATCTCCAATAATTATTTTTTTAGTTGTGAAAAAGCAATGTATTAGTTGCCTATATCTAAAATTAATTATTGGTCTTTTGAATATCATACACAGTTTTTTGTTACTGATTCACTCCACAATTCTTTTAGTTTTGAGCAAATCCAGTACTATACATTTATAAAAATCTCTGCAAAAATGAATTAGCTGTTTTAAATTGTATTGAAAATATCATTCTAAAATACGGGTTGGTTCTCTTAAAACAAAGGCATGCACATATTGAACAGTAAAGCACATGCTGATATATATCAGCCCCCGTGTTTTGATCACTGGATCAACATTTCAAAACCAAGAGAATGCGCGTGAAGACGAAAGAAATGAGCTTTCAACACAATCAATCAATGGCTAAAACACATACAGTTGCTCATACCAGCCATTCCCTGATCATGCTGGCCCAAGATCTTAATCTATTCACTATAGACGAGACCCATAAGATCATTTAGGAGATTAACATCGTTTATCTTGGGAAGGAAAAATCGCTTAGTAGACGAACATGGCTTCAAAAATACCGTTCATAAACAATGATTTCGCAATTCAAAGGGCCATGATGACTGATTTACTTGACACCAAGTGATTTAGTGACCCTAGATGCTCGTATGCGACAATAATACAAGAGATCATCATTTTCTATAAATGTATGATTACCAAGTAAAGTAGGATTTGATGAGCAAAGACATAGAAGATAGGAACAGAGAATAATCCAAAAATAGGTCTAATCTTGACCCAACTTAATTTAGCCTAGAGAATGTACCTTTCGTTACATTTTACCCTTTCTTCCTTCTTTAATTTCCCATGTATATATTAATTGTCTTTCTTCTTTGTGCCCCCAATGATTCTCTCCAGCTCATTGGTGCAAGAGAAAGCCCTAAAGCTGGTAAAAATCCCCGTTTTTACACTCGTTGGGAAACCAAAAAGCTTTTGCTTTTCCTTTTCTGTCTCTCAGGCTTCTCCACCCCTCTTTCCATATGCAAAGTTAACTTTCATATATTCTAGTATTTGTGTCCAGCAACATGTGCATGTCATTACTTGCCATGATTTTAGAGAAAAGTATAGCTCGTTTGGGTTTTTTATGCTGTTGTGTTCAGAGAAACAGAGATTAGGTGAAGCTTAGATGGGAGAGACATTCATGTGAGAGTATGAGTGAATGGTTGCACCACGCCCTTCACCCCATGCAGATAGCAGCATCATTATTAACGTTCTTACAGTCAAAGCAAAGCCCTGTTCATCCGGTCTATGTTTGGGACAAAATCATGGAATTGTCACCACTATTTAAGCTCTTTTGGCTAGTTATGCATGGCATATACCATATAGTGCTTGCTATGTAGGAGAACCGTCAACTTTTATTCTACTAGCTTGTAAATTCATGATTATGCATACAATAGCACCTCGAGCAAGAGTATAAAAGTCGATGGATATTGTCTTATACGATGCTATAATACCAGATTAATTAACTAGTGAAATCAAGTTATTTTAATCAAATCAATTCATGATTGATATAAGACAAATTACTCAAGGGGAGGAATAGAGGAAGAGCTACAAGTTGTGGACTGCAAACTTTTTTTTATTTATGTGGGGTGTCCGGGTCAGCTTGCGTGCACCACGACTAATCCACACGTACTGCAAACTTGTTCGGGCTGTGAAGAGCTACAAGTTGTGGACTGCAAACTTGTTCAGGCTGGTCAATACTTTGTGTTGAGATTTCAAATAAAAAAAAGAAAGGAAACAGTAGTGGACAAAGAAAATTATACAGCACAGAAACAAACCACTAAAGTTCAAAAAAATATCTTAAATTACAAAGCCAATAATGGTATGATATTATACATATTGACATGGGCTAATATTTTCATACCAAAACAGATGATTCAGTGTATTTTGGATTTTGTTGTGGATCAGAAAAACAATTTGAAGAGGCGATTCTCTCACGGGAAACTATGCTGCCTGCCGGCTCATTTAGATTATTATCTCAAAATAAGTAAATTGATATAGAGAACACATATTTAAAAATACATAAATTAACTTTAAGATTATCCCATATCTGTTTCTTCAAATAAATGTTATTTTTATTATTTTCGTCTTCGTCTCTTCTATAATGTAATACTAATCAATCAAAATCTTATTTTGAGAAACTGTATATGACCATGCATGTGTTTTTACAGGATTAGACTAGTTCCGGGATGACTTGGCAGATTTTCATTGGTCAAAACTGACCCTTTCCAACTTTCATCTGCAATCGCAAACACAAAGTTCTCGATCAGAAAGTTTTGAACCGTAACATAAGCCTCAAATTTAGTAGCTATCTTTTTGTATCATGAAAGTTGCCCAACAGATCAAGATTCTATCTTAGACCTAACCTTTACGTCCTTAGACTGCCGGGCTGGGCTTCAGGCCCATCTCAGCATTCAACTGTGGTGCTATAAGGGACTAAAGCAGACCACTTGTCTATGTAGTTCTTTTGGTTTTTTTTCATGAGGTGCTAACCATCAGGGATACATGAGCTGAGAAAAGGAGAAGGAAGAAGAAGAAGAAAGGCAAGTTTTTTATGCTACAGGGAATCATAGATGTCTGAAAAGAGACTAAGTTATCAAATTATTATGTCTTTTTATTTTTGATAGTTTTCTTGGATCTGACTCGATGGAGTTTTACAAGGCCAATCCAAGTTATTAAAAACCCGATCAAATCATCATCCAAGTTTTGCTACAAATTAGTAAGATATAACTCAGAAATGAAATCATGAATTAATCATATGAAATCATGCCAAGATAAATAACTATAAAAGGGAGTGGTGTTTCCATTCATCATGAGGACAATTAATAATTGTTTTGTTCGTATAAAATAAACCTTACAAAAAATAAAAACAGCTAGAACATCTGCACCTCAGCTGACAGTTAGACCACTTTGATGAATATTCAGGAAAAAGCCAGCATCAAGCTACCAGAGTCGAGTGAAATGATAAAAATAAACAGACTACTTCCAAATGATTTTCAATCTTATCCTGCACAAGCCAAAAGAAAAGAGGTACGTAGTGGAGGCTGGTGCAAGGAGGAACGCACCGCCCCCTCCTCCACTTAGTCAAACATGAATGGGATGGGTGTGCATTCTTGTCTTCTGCACACAAAAATCACAAACAGCAGTGGCACAAAAGCTAAGTAGTTTAATATAGGAAATTTAAGTAGGATGCTACTCATTCCAAATCATTTTACTGTGTTAACAAAAGAAAAGCAAGAAAAATTCTAATAATTACAAGCCAAATTATTTATAGCTCTTTATCACAAAATTTACATAACCAGGCGCCATGGCTGGTACAAAAAAGGATATGTTTTGATAGCATAGGACGTAAAAACAAAATTTAGATGTTTTCTGTTTTGTAGATTTTGTCAGAATTCCGTCTCCTGGGGTATGTATCAGATGCGGTCCTTTTCAAATCTTCCCCGCTCTGAATCATCGTACCTCGATGCCCTTGAACCATACCCGAACTTGCATTACGAACTCCATAATAAACCTGTTGATTCATACCATCTGGAACCACTCTTGTTGTAGCATCATACCGATCCATTGTTGCCACGGGCCTCATTGCCTCGCCACTATACACTTGACCCGTCCCCGGAACAGCTTGGTGGTAACCAATCGGCATTTGCTCCGTTGGGATCTGATATTGTTGAGCATATGGAGCCCGCATTTGAATGGGATGAACCGGAATGTTCCCCGGTGAAATCGTACCTGGAACATAATAAACCGGCATTTGCTGTACTGGACTACCCGGATAAAGAGAATCCGGAATATAATGCATGACTGGATTGCTTGGATATCCAGGTGATTGGGTGATTGGTGGTGTCTCAATCGGGTCACAATAACCCTCAACTGAATTCCGCTTCGCACGTACCGTTACTGCCTCCAGGTCATCGGGTTCGGTCTTAACGGGTGGAAGAACCGGAATTGAAGGCACTGCAGGCACAACTGATGAAGCTGAGCTATATGGGTAAGAAACAACCGGGGCAGGAGAATCTGGATCAGAAGCTGAAACATTATCGTTCATAACGAATCTGGACTTCAGTTTGGGTTCACGAGGAATGTTGCCCTCATCCGAATTCTCCAAACCGAATAGATAATCGGGTACTTCAGAAACAATTGAAGAAGCCTCAGACCTTCCACGTTCAAGCCTGCTAGAGCCCGAATTAAGAGCATCAAAAAACCAGTTTTCCCGGTTAGTTGATCCATCAAGAAGTGAACTAATACTACTTGATCTTGACTCATCTGTTGCAGAGAACAGAAATAGCCTAAGCCGAGCCGAACGTGGATTTTGATTATGTAAAATACGATCATATTCATCCATCATGTTCTCAACATCCTCATCAGTAGTAACAGTTATCAAAGCATCAAGATCTTCATTCGGTAGTTGATACTTGACACTCAAGTTACCAATTCCTGAGACAAATAATATTATAAACGAATCGGATCAGCGATATAGAATTAAATATTTATTTCATTAATCCTTTCAAATATATATAAAAAAAAATGAGTACTTAATTTTAATTTGAAGCACCTGACAATTTTGATAACTTAGTGATGAGAGTAGAGAAGGTTGTAGAGCGGTGGACAGCAACTATGCGCGTGTCACCGCCAACATATCGGAGCTGATTGTCATGTGGGCGGGGGAGAATTTTCCCTCCAAAGCTGCACATGAAGCGCACACGTGGATCATGCGACACTTGGTAACCGGGCTGAGGAGAAGAGACTACAGAATCTGGAGCGCCTGAGTCCATTTCTGATGGATGGAGTGATGACATGCCTGATGAATGATATTACAATGAGTTTGCTAGAAAAAACAAGAAGCCTGTAATGTAGTAAATGTAAAAGAAAGACAATGTTGTGCTGCTTTGAATTTATTTAGGATGATTGTAGAATGACATGGACGGGGACCGACTTACTTTATATGATCATGATTTGGGATTTATTTTTTCTTTTGATAGTTGAAAACAAACATCTTGATGATGATGTTCCTTACCTTGTAAGGAAAAAGGGCTTCATCAGTTGATGGGATTTGATCATACATTTGCATTTCTTTTGGTGGTCGAGTGGTGGTGGGAGTTTGGGCGGTGAGATTATTTCTGATCCATTTGTTATTTCTTGCATAAAGTTTTGTCAAACAACTGTGCAAAGGAATCTCTCATATGCAGTGGTTTTTGTCAAGATTCATACATCAGAAGTTGGCATTGCCAAAATTGGTATTGGTCAATACTACAATCAAGCAGTGGACAATTTCCTAATCCAATTCACTTTGATCACATCACAATGATATCATTCATTAATTAGTATCTGATTAATAGCCATTCCGCTTAGGTCCATTATTGGGTTCAAGGTAGGTGATGGCAGTAACAATTGATTTTAGACCGATTCTTGGCTAGGTATTCCAACCCCCTTTCAAAACTTATTTCCTAGACTGTATAATCTATCTCTCCAGCAATCAATAAGTCTTGCAGATGTGTATAGCCCGGTTAATAATTTAGTTAACCTATCTTGGAGGAGAAATCTTCGGTGATGTGAACTTTTTATGCAAGAAAGTTTAATTATAGAGGTGGAGCGTAATTTAGTTTTCTATTTAGGTGGACATAGAAACGTATGAAAATTTAATAATTCCAGCAATTATTCAGTTTATTCAGGTTTCCAACTCCTAGATAGCCTATATGTTTTCAGGGGCCCTTCCTTTTTTGTTTTGCTCTGGAAAAGTTTTGCTTCTCAAAACAACATTAAGAGTTTTTTTAACTGAGAGGGGGGTTATTAACTACGAGGATGTCTTTTCTTTTCTTTTCTTTTCTTGAAGAAGATTGAGATTATAAATCACCTATATTTTATCACTGTACTATTACCTTAAATGTTTTGGATAGATTCATGTATTGGTTCGAGTGTTTAAGTTGTTTGTTTAGAAACCCTAATTAGAATCTTCAAGAATGGTTCGAGTTGGTCAAGATAACTTTCAGCGTTAAGCTATTGTTTTTTCTCTACAAAAACTTTTATTGATCTATCTGAATAGCTCGCAATCGAATCCAACTCCTATTAGAGTACATGACTCGTAACTGAAATGTGAGTTTTTACTTTATTTTTTATTATTTAAAATCTTTAGTTAAAACTTTTAGGATCTGATCTATTTAAAAATTCTAAATGTATCTTGAACTGAATTTGCTCCTTTTCACACTTTCCCTCTTGTAAACTCTCTTGTCATTCAATCAACATTTATTTAATGGTGCTGCTTTATATAAAACTTCTACTCAATTACTATAAAAGACAAGTATTTGATTATTATAGCAACTCAATCATGAGCTCTAATCAGAAATAATCAATCCAGGGAGTAGTTTGCTTCTCTCCATTAGTATAATAGAAGGGGGAGTTAGCAGGTCCATGTGGGGTGATGAACTCAGCATTTTATTCTAAACTGGCATGATATTAATAAAATTTATTTTGCTCTCCTAGCAAAGAATTAACATAAGGTGAAAGGGGCTTGTCATGCATCCGTTCCAAGGTCTTTCATTCAATGATTTGCTTTAGAAGCTCGTCTCGATTCATTTCTTATATAAGGTTTATGGCTATATTTGTTTTCTGATATTTATGTTTCAAGAAATTATTTTTTAAAATTTTTTATATTTATTTGCTATTAGAAAAGTTGATTAATGAAAAATAATTTTCAAAAAATATTTTTCAGTTAAAGAAAAGTTTGTCTTGATTTTCAGGAAAGCGTTTTCCTGAAAAATTTGGACGGAAACACTTTCCGAAAGTTGTAAAAAATTTAGAAATATTATATTATTTGCTGATTACATCAAATTTGATTCGTAAGCTTTTAATTGATATATATATATATATATATATATATATATATATATATATATATATATATATATATATATATATATTATTTTGAATATTTATTTTTCAATTTTATTTCTTAAAATTTCATTTTTATATTAACTTTGGTCTCCATTTTTATAACTGATATTTGTTTTTTTCTATTATTTTTTATTAATTTTTTTATTTATCAAATTTGATCCTCATTCTTTTGATTATTATTTATTTTATTTGAAATAATTTATGAAATTATATTTTTTTAATTTTATTCTCATTCAAATTTTTAATTTGTAAGATTTGTTTCTCATTATTTTAATAAACTTGAGAAAAATAAAATATTAATAAGTTATTTTTCAGTTCATTTTTCATAACATAACCAAATATTGAAAAGGGTTTTCTAATTTATTTTTCATAACACTACTAAATATCGAAAAATAATTTATTTTTTAGAAATTTATTTTTTTCAAAATTCACTTTAAAAAAAATAACTTTCTTGCAAACAAATAGAATTTCAGTGTTTATAGAGGTTTGATTATGATTGTTTTTTTTAATGTATTAAAATAATATATTTTTAAAAAATAATTTTTAATATCAATGCATTAAAATAATTTAAAATATTAAAAAAAATTAATTTTTTTAAAACACTGTTAAAACATAAACACAAATAAAAACATAAGATTTTCCTTTCGGCTTTTAGTTGCTGTTAAGTTTGACACAAAGGGCAATCAGAGCTCCGCCGGGTCTAGACCACCTGATTGAGGTCCCACATGTGTACAGGTGACCTTGCGTGATTGGGGTTTTTTATGACGTGGTGGCTAGTCACCAGGTTTTCTTCTGCTAACCCCACTCGATTTCGTCAACGATTTAAACTGATGCCTTTCCACTTGATAGTATTGAGTAAATTATAAATTAATTTTTTGCAAAATAAATTAAATAATCATTCTAGTTTAAAAAATTATTCATTCATTTTTTATTTGTGTTGACCACGCTTAATTCACTATTTTTTGTTTCAACGAATTTTTTTCCTCTTCAATTTTCCATTTATTTTATTTTATTTTTATTAAAAAAATTGAGAGAGAAAACCATGAAATGGATGAAAAAGATCAAATTATAAATACATTTAAAATATTTTGTCAATCTTTTTTTTCAAAGTAATTCCTAATAATTAACTAATAAATTAAATACTACTAATTACTTCCTTACCATAAAATCTTCCTTAAATATACCCTCCATCCTTGGTGAATTCAGCCACAACAATATATATATTTCACTGTAAATATCTTTAAAATAATTAATCCTTTAAAATAAATCTATCATTGGAAATTATATTTTGATTATTTATATTTAAATATAGTAAAATCCAATAACATCTAAATGTAAATAATATTTATTTTCTCATTGTGCATTAACTAGTAATATCAATTGTAATTGAAAAAATATATATTTTTTATTAGTATAGAATCCCGAATTAAATAGAAAAAAAATTATAAAATTCCACCTTGAAACTTTTGGGATACTTTATATGGGCTGAGGTCCCCATTGCCAAGTTTGGGAATGGTGATTAGGGTTGAGAATACGTTAATTCTCTCTGTTGCCTAAAGTAGTGGAAAACTGCTCGTTAATAACTAATTAACATGCCAAGTATATAGCAAGTGCCTGAATTAGTGAAATAATTATTCACTGAAAAAGATATTAATAAATAATATATTCGACTTGGATGCACCTGGGAGTGCTGATGCGAAAGAAGATACGGATGCATTGGCCAACTCGGCCAGTTGTTAGATGCAAGAAATCTATGGTCGAGCGTGTGAAAAAGGGTCTCCCCGTTTGCTGTCCACTCGTGCAGGTAAGCATGCCTTCTCACCTACTCGAGGTTGTAGCCTAATAATCAAAAAGATTTGTTTTTAATTTTTATATTTGGGTTCAATCATTTTGTATATATTGATTATTCTTGTGATATTTTATTTATTTATTAAACTTGTAAAATATTTAATGAATTCAAATATTAGTTATGATGTATGTAAGATAACCTAATATCTCTAATTATCCAAAAAAAAACAAGTATGCCCCATTGCCTACCGTCACAGTAACCATACCTTGATTCGAAGGGTTTTTTTTTATGGGGATAAAATAAAAGAGGAGAAAAGGTGGGAGAAAAGAAAATAAGGAAAAGGAAAGGAAAATATTAAAGGAAATTCGTTTTTATTAAAAAAAAGTTAAATGGAAGGAAAGAAAACATAAGGAAAAAAGGAATGAAAAATTGCGAAGGATATAATTAATATTACGTGCATTTGGTTTAAACTAACAAATAGCTTCTATGACCAATGTGATTTGTAGAGGTGATATCGGCCGATTTTGGGATATTAATTACTTAATTTCATGCTCCAGACGAGTAAAAAAAAAAAAGTCTCGGGTTCAATAAATTTGGAGATATTCTTGGTTAAAAAAAAATTAAAATAGCTTACACGTTTTTTACTCGCTCACCAAATTTGAGAGATTAGTAAATGTGGGTATATGTAGAATTATAATTTATTTATTTTTTCTATTTTCTATTACCCAACCTTTTTGCTAAGTGAAAATTTCTTGTAATTTGTGTTGTCTGTCTTTAATAATATTCTCTCTCTTTTTCTAAAGTGAATGCACTACAATTTCCATGTCCTTGTCAACAAAGGGGAAAACAACAAAAACAAAATCATTTTGTATTTTGCGTGTTCAATTATGGTTTACCAATACCGTATAGATATCAAGTGATTTTGTGGTTAATGTAAAATAATTATTTTAATTTAAAAATTAAAAATTTATGTTAAATAAGATTTTAAAATATAATTTATATTATTTTTTAATATATTTTTCTAAGTAAAAGTCTCACTATTAATTATATTTTAATTAAAAAAATTGTAATAGTTTAATAATTAAAGTTTTGATATTATATTAAAAAATTAATTTATTATAAAAACTTAAATTTTTAGATAATATTTTAAGATATAATTTATATTATTCTATAACTATTAAAATATATAGTAATGCAATAACCATTTTAATTCAAGTAGTTATGAATTAATTTTTAATCATGTTAATTTGTATTATTATTATTATTATTATTATTTTGCAATAAAACCGCATGATTCCTGAAATCAAGTTTAGTTTTCAGTTTCATTAAAGTTAATGGAACGCCCCTCGATGGCCTACGTCTCATTTTGGTTGATGTTGAAATGCATGTATATATTATTAGTTTGTTATGGCTAGTGGAGATTGATTAAGGGAATATATTGCTATGGTTGTGACAAAAAGATAAGAGAAGGGGACTTCCATGGCTTTGTCCATGTTGGCCGGTGACTTGCTGAAATTCCATTGGAGTAAGAAAAAACCAATGCATAAAGCGTCCTGGGCCAGAGAAAGCAGGGCAAAAAGCTAGCCCTAAAAGGTGATAAAGAAACGTAGAAAGCAGCCTTCTGCATCTTTCGTCCTAAGAAGATAATCCCATCGTTTTCAAGAAGAAGAAGAAGAAGAAGAAGAAGATGCTAGCATGATGTGTCTCGGAAGGGATTTTGGCATTTTTTAGAATTTACCAAACATTAATTTTGTATTTTTTTCACTCCTCACTTACGTGACATTATTTAAAAGAAAAGGGTAATTTATTTGAGTTTGAGTTTGGGTTTGACCTTTCTCAGTCTTGTTTCTCTCTTCTCCGACCCGTAAATGGAACCAAAGCCTTCTATTTTTCAAGAACAAATCACCTTTCTCTTTGTAAGTAGGTAGGCTAAGAAGCTTCGGCCTAGGACAAAGAAAACTCTATGCTCATTTTGGAGATCTCTGCAATGGGCTCGTTTTCTAGATAATAACTTGTGAAGTGGTTGTATTTTGTAGTTTTGGAAATTTAATTATTCTTTTTAAATCAATACATAGATTTTAAAATAACGTGCATGTTAAGTGACGATGTAAATGATATTGACTGTAAATCTTTTATTTAAAAAAAAATCAATTCACGTATTTTTTTTTATAATTTCTTGACTAATATAAAAGGTGAATTAATATCCAACTTGATGATTTATTTTATTAACTCTTTTTTATTTATATCAGCGGGCAACATGGACAGAGAGAGGATCTACATTATGGATAGTGTATGAATTATTTAATCAAACTAAAACACTCTAGAGGATTTCAATCAAGACAATTCAAAAGTAGAAATATATTAGGCTAAAAAGCAGGTAGCATCTTCCAAATGAACGACCACCATATGGTCCATGCACGATCGGAGCAAATACCTTGAGATTCCTCGCCAATAATTGCCGTTTATTTGAAGATATTAGCTGACAAAATACATTATGCGAGCTTCGGCCAACATCAATGAGACCACACACAAAGGAGGGTGGCTTTCCTGTATAGATGCTGTGGGATCTTCCTGACTCGGGCTAGCCTCAAGTTTAGAAAGTGTTGATAGAAAAAAGCATGCATGTTCTTGACAATTAATTAAAAAGTACAAATAATACCATGTATAATATTTATATTTCAAGATATAAATGCAAAAATCATAAAAGATAATTAAATATAAATCATACGAAAAAAAAGAGAGTTTAAGTTATCGAGCACGCTAAATTAATAAAT
The DNA here is from genome assembly GCF_000495115.2 of Populus euphratica. Taxonomy (NCBI): domain Eukaryota; kingdom Viridiplantae; phylum Streptophyta; class Magnoliopsida; order Malpighiales; family Salicaceae; genus Populus; species Populus euphratica. Next base: position 585,254 of record NW_011499962.1, on the reverse strand, counting down.
AAATAAATTATTTTATGTTTTTTTCTTCATGACCCAACTCAAGTTGAAGAAGTAACCGGTTTATGTACAATGGTTTAACTCTGGACCTACATGCATATGATGACTTAATTTGTCATGACATTCGTGCAATGGCATGTCAGATTGAGTGGCAATATTAATTGTTATTATCAATTTTATTTTATTTTTGTTAGTTGATGATTGTACACTTGTAATACAATATAAAAGATTAAAAGCTGGTTTTCTTTTATGTTTTAAACTTCTTAGTTTTAATTATTTTTTATTTTGGTATAAACTATTAAAAATAAATTTTTAATTTTGTAACTTATATTTTTAAATGTCAGTAATGTATGTGGTATCATTTAGACCTTTTAATTGGTGTATAAGAGTTGATCTCATCAAATTATTTTAAAAGAGTTATATTTAAACAAATTTTAATTAAGAGTTTATATAAGGACTAAAAAAACCTTTTTTAGTTAATTTGTTTAACCTTAAGGGGTGAATTCATGTGTGAAAGAATCTTTAGGAGGAACATTTACACTATTAAAACTTCAATGAAAAAAACTGGATTTACTATAAATCTTGGAGTGTAATTTGAAATTAATAAAAAAAATAAATGAACGAAAAAAGATGTGGATGTAAACCCATTCAAAAGAAAGTCATGCTTTTATGTGCGATATATATATATATATATATATATATATATATGAGGATTGATTTTATGGGTTTATACATATAACTTTTCAGCCATACCCAATCATATGGTGGATGTTACAATGGAAAAGATAGTGTAAATTTTACTGTTTAGTCCCTATAATTTTTAATATTTTTATATTTGGTCTCTATTATTTTAGGTGTTGACATTTCAGTTCTAAAATTTAATTTTTTTTAATCTATTTTAGTTCTTGAAAGTTGAGATAATAGTCCTGAGAAAAACAATCCCGAAAAAAAAGAGAGAAAAAGTTTTGGATCGGTCACATTCCGACAAAAGAAAAGACTGATATTGGCGTTAATAATTTCATCTTGGAAAAAGAACTTCTATAAAGGGAGTTTTATCTTCTATAAAGTCGAGATAATTATTCTTGCAGGCTGCTGATGTTGCCAAACCTCTGGAGCGATTGAGCAACAAACATCTAATCTTCCAGAATATAGATTATGCACTTGACCTGTATCTGATATACGTGTTGACATTGTCAATTTTCCCAGGATTCGTATTTGAAAATACTGGTAAACACAATTTGGGCAACAAATGGTATGTGCTCGTTCATGATGCAAATTCATTGTACTTGAGGACTGATTAATCTGTAGCATTTGAAGTGAGGCTTTCTCTTCTCCTCTGCAATTTCGATTTCCTTTCTGAATTTTCTTATTTATCTCGGACATTGAAAGACCTTTACATGTCCAAGTTTTGATCATGTTATGCTAGAAAATTCGCGATTTGGACTAGAACTTCTTAAGTCCCGTGATTGGGGATGTTTCAGGTACCCTCTTGTTCTGATTGCAATGTACAATGTGTTGGATCTTATATCAAGATACATTCCCCTTGTTCCAAGTTTGAAATTGGAGTCTAGGAACGGCCTCCTGATTGCAGTACTCTCTCGTTTTCTACTCATTCCTGCATTCTACTTCACTGCAAAATACGGTGATCAAGGATGGATGATCTTTCTCGTTTCTTTCTTGGGACTGACCAATGGCTATCTCACTGTCTGTGTTCTTACAATTGCACCAAGAGGTTACAAGGTTAGTTACCAATACCATGATGCTACAAATGTAATATTTTGGTGTGGTCACACATGACATTTTTTTCATGGTTTTCGTTTTGTAGGGGCCTGAAGCAAATGCGTTGGGAAATTTGCTTGTGCTATTCTTATTAGGTGGCATATTTTCAGGGGTTACCCTTGATTGGCTTTGGCTCATAGGCAAAAAGAAGGCCTTCTACAGTGCCAAATCTGCCTGCAGCTGGTAAACAAAGTTGGTCCTCTTTCATGAATGAAATGTTGGTTATATGTTGGATTTTTCAAAACATATATATTATATATAATAGTGAAAACAATAAATTTTTTTTAAAAAAATTAGAAGCTCTAAAGATCCTATTAGTTAGATCTAGAATTTAGGATTTATGTGACAAAATTGTTTTTTTTATTAACTTTGAATATTTATTATGAAGCTAAATTGTCATAAATCATAAATCATTCAAGTATCCAATATTTAATGATAATTCATATGAATTATCAGTGAGAATATTCTAAACGATAATGATTGTTATATTTTAGAGTGGATGGTTTATTTTTTTTTGTGTGTGTTTAAGTGTTTATGTATTATAATCTTATTCCTTATAGAAAATAAAAGACGTGATGGAAAATTTAAAATTTTTATAAATAGTAAAATATTAATTTAACCCCTAAATAACATCACATATATATATTATCTCAAGACAAGTTTTGAAAATTTATATAATTAAGTTTCAACTTGATTTTAATTTTAATTTATTGTATTGATTACATTATAGTCCTGAATTTTTAGAACTTCTTTATAATAAAATTGTATTTGATTAATCATCTTATTTTAATTTTTAACAAATAATTCTTATATTTGTGACCTATTAGATTCTCTAATAAGTTAGCATAAATGCAAATTATAATCCTAAATAAAATAGGATGAAATAAATTAAACAATTTAATTTATTATCATTTCAATAATTGATTCATTTATATTTAAGGAGTAAGTGTAATATCTAGCAACCTTTCATAATCTTCAAAATATTAAAAAAATCATAAATATTTTGTTATATGTGTGACCTGTTATATGTATGACCTATATATGCGACCTATTAGGTTCTTTAATAAGTTGGCATAAATATAAATTATAATCCTAAATAAAATAGGATGAAATAAATTTAAAAAATTTAATTTATTATCATTTCAACAATTGATTCATTTATATTTAAGGATCAAGTGCAATATCTAGTAACTTGTTATAATTTTTAAAATATTAAAAAAATCATAAATAGTTTGACTTAACTTTTTAATAATCAATTTCTTAGTGTAATTATTATCAATTCTTTAAAAATATTCTGATTTAGACATTATAACATTAAATATGTTTGTTTTATTAAATTATCTTAATTCTCATATTATAATATTGATTCTTTAAATAAGATTTAAAATTCTTTTCAATTTGAGAACAGATAGAATATATTTTTTCAAATTCACGCAAGGTGATGATCTGTTAATTAGTCAAATAACTTCATATAGTTTATGCTATACTTAGTATATGATCGTTTGTTATCCGTTATTAAATCAACATATAGTCAAAATCAAAACATAATATTTTTTATATAAGATAACTTAATGATCTCAAGTCTAATGATCATTTACACCACTATCACATAAATTTTTCCATAAATATAGGTGATCTTTTTATATAAAATTTGATTATGAGTCAGTTTGGTGCATATATCATCTTACAATTATCTCCATATTAGTTTTAAGAATCTCTCATACCTTAGATTATAAAAATAATTTTTTTTCATAAATAAAAGAATATAATTGACATTAGCCTCAATAACTCTAATAAATATTTAATTTAATATAATATTAACCAGAAATATTTAAGAGTAATATTTTAATATAACAGAAATCTCATAATTATAACAATTTTATAATTTTTTCTATAAAGTATTTTTATCTCATAAACTTTATCTACATTTTAAAATATTTATTAATTAAAAATAAATAAATATTAAAAATAAAAAATATTTATTAATAATAAGTATATTTTACATAATAAAATCAGTATAATATATAATCAATCAACGTACATATTCACTAGTAAATCATTCATTGCTAAGTCATTCCTCAATTTTCACAGCTACATAGTCACCCGCTGAAAACCTTACTCGTGAGGATGATTTTAATTTGTCAAGAGGAATTTAAAGAGCATATTTTAGATCCAAGCAAGCACACTATAATCTAGAAAACATGTGTTTTTTTTCATTATTTAGCAGATATCACACTATAATCTAGAAAATAACATTAGATTTTTTTAAATATTATTAATTTCTTATGATTCATTTTGATTCTGATGAATACAACTTTTACAAATTGATTCAATTTTTTTTTTTACTTAAATAAAAGATTTAGTATAAAATTCAATCAAAATTTTTATTTAATTAAAAGTTAATATTCTCAACTTTTAAATTATATATCCTAACTTATGCAAAATCTTCAAGAAGTTATTTTGAATCACTTTTAACAACACATTTTAGATTTAAAAAAAAAATCATTTTAACTTTTTTTTAATCATAGAAAAACAATTTTTAAACTATAACGCAAAATCAAGAATTATTTTTTAGAAGATTTTTAAACTAGAACTAAGCAAACTTTAATGTGTCACCTATGGCCTTTGATGATTAATCAACTCAAAAAATCTCCCATTTCCTTCACCAACCCCCCCACCCCCACCCAAAAAAAAAAAAAAACCCTCCAATTTTCTGGTTTTGGGCCTTTACGTTTTTTGGTCACAGGCGTAGAATTCAAGTTCGGGCTTCGGTTTAAAGGCTATATGGGTCCTGGGCGCACGCAGTCTGGTCTCTCCATGCATTGTAATGCAGAAAGCATAGACATGCGTGGAATGATACTCTCTTCATCAAGACTCCACATATAATCTGGAAGCTGCGTCCTAGACAGCATTTGGATGTTGTGCCGAGAAGACAAGACAGAATAATACATAATCATGTACTCATATTCCTTTTGTTTCTCTTCATACACCTGTAAAGTTCCTAATCTGAGACCTTAAAACTGGTTTAAGTTCTTAATTTATTTCATTAGTTACTTTTAATTTGTAATTAGAACAGACAGACTATAATCTGAGACCTTAAAACCAGTTGAATTAATTGTTTGATTCCAAACAATTAACATAGAATTTTTATCAAAGAATCATCTTACCTAAAAGGTTAAACTGTTAGGTGAGATTTTAAAATATAATTTTTATATTATTCTCTATGGGTTCAGAAAGGACTGTTAATCGATAACTGCTTGCAAGCAAGACTGACGCTGTAGGAGAATGGACATCGCTACTGTTACTAGCTATACAAGTCAAGCAAAGATACGAGACTCTAAGATATAATTTTTATATTATTTTCTAACAATTGGGTTAGAAAGGACTGTTAATCGATAACTGCTTGCAAGCAAGACTGACGCTGTAGGAGAATGGACATCGCTACTGTTACTAGCTATACAAGTCAAGCAAAGGCTAATCAAAACAATGGTGGTAGCGGCCAAGCGGAATGGATCATTCATCTAAGCAAATGCTTACCTTTCAGTTTGTGTCCTGACAGGGGAGCCCAGAAGATTATAAGGCTAGCCCATCTGCATGTTACAATGCAACAAATGTTTTCTTAAGGCACTTCATGAAAAATGGTTGATTTTTGCATGGGCCTGAGAGAATGCATTTGGGCAATTTGCTTGTGCTGTGCTTATTTCTAGCATATTTTCAGGGATTGTCCTTGATTGGCTGTGGCTAATAGGCAAAAAAAATTGTGTTAAGCCTTTTCCTCTATTTGAAACGATGTTGCTATACTGAGAAAAATTGTTTGAAGGAAAACCACCACGAACCAGATTCTGAGTCAGCAAGTCACCAAGTTGACTCATTGTGGCAGGCCTGGTTTTATTACTATGTTTCTGCTAGGACTCTGATGCTCATATCCGATATTTGCATGTTTCTTTGATGTTAATTCAAATCTTAAAGAATCTTTTTGTTGTCAAACAAGTATCTTAACTTATTGAATGCCCTTTCTTGTTAAGAAGATTCACTAATCACAACGTTAGCACACCTAACAAATTCCTGAAAACACAAGCTAAAAAACCCATCATGATTTATCAATTCCTCTGCTTCGCTGTTCTTCAACCAAGTATGATGATAATAAGTTTACTGTTAGAGTTGGTCTTCGCAAGGGAGTTTGTGTGTGATGGTTTCTTTAACCAGGATGATGGTAATAAATTTACTGTTAGAGTTGAAAAACAATCAATTGTTCAAGCTTCTAACTCATTCAAAAGAAGGGAGAGATATGTGGAGTATGGCAATTCTTTTATTCATCAAATTATGTTCACTATTTCAATCTCATTACACATACTGAGAAAACATTTAGTAACTAAAAACCAATTTATGCACGGTCTAAAACTCTTCATCGAGGCAAATTCATTCATCTCTCCAACGTAAATTCAGTGTTCAGCCAAATTCATTCATCTTTCGGAATTTGTTCAGTGTTCAACCAAATTTATCATCTTGGAAAAAAGTTCGATGTTGAACATTTACCGTTCTCATATGGTGAATATATAGTTCACCAAAATAAATAGCATACAGAAATACTGATGACTAATATTGGTTAGTCAGTCCTTGCGGTGTTATTTTTGGCGATAGCCACTTCCTTTGAGTTTATGTGCTTTCTTCTCTGTGTACTTGTCTTCCCTAAACTTCCAGCGGTGAATTGCTACCGCGCAAAGGCAGCCTCAGAAGGATCAAAAACTTTTCATAATTTCTTTGAGTTGTAAACAATGTTGTCATTTACAAACAATTTGAGGTGCCAAAGAAGAATAAAAGAAAGCCCAGTTCGTATTTTCATTAGGAAGTTGCACAGAGATCCTATTCCAATGGCATGGGAGAAGCCTCAGATAGGTTGGACTAAATTAAACTTTGATGGCTCTTGCAAAGACTCGGCTGGAAAAGCTAGCATTGGAGGTGTCTTCAGGAACCACGAGGCTGAATTGTTACTCGGTTATGCTGAATCCATAGGCAGAACTACGAGCATGATTGCCGAATTAGCTGCTCTCCGAAGAGGCCTCAAGTTGGTGTTAGAGAATGGTTGGAGCAACGTATGGCTTGAAGGAGATTCAAAGTCTTTAGTTGATATTATTGTGAAAAGGAAACTAGTTAGATGCAAGGAAGCACAAAGACAAGTTAGTGACGTAAACTTGATTACCCCCCCCAGAGCTTAAAAACTGCCTTGTGACTCGTTTTTAGAGAAGGCAACAGAGCTGCCGATAAATTGGCTATAATAGGCTATCAGTTGCAGAAGCCTAAAATTTGGAGGCACATTCCTCCTAATACAATTTTGCAAATCTCACATGAAAATGCAGAAGATAAGATTGTTTTTCGAAGAAGATAAGCAGCATGTAAAATGCTGTTTGTTTTGTGTAATTCTTTGCACAGGACAGGCATTCTTGTTCCTATGATGCTTCATATTTTATCGGCTAACAGTGTTCTGTTTTTTAACAATTGAAATGGAGATTACTCTAGATGAATTTCAATGTACAAATTAGTGTCTCACAGCGTTTTTCATTTTCTTAAACTATGGTAATGTTCAATCAAAAAAAGAAATGACATAAAATTCTTTTTCTCATTTTCTTACAAGAACCACAAATTTCCTCCCAAAATGCTAGTTTTGGCAGAAAAGTACTTCCCTTCAAAGAACTCCAGAGAAAGAGAATCCATTTCCTTCAAGAAAGAGATTGGAATGTTCTGCAGAAAATACTTCAATGAGTTTTTAATACAAATCACGATAACAAATGCAGTCATTTATTTTTTTATTTGATAATATATTATATAGATTCTTCCTAATATATAGTTGAGATATGGAAATTAGTTGACTTGAAAAAATGACAAGCATCATTTAAAAATTAGGCTTCTAACTTCTGACACACCAATCACGAGATCAACATCATGAAAAAGACCAAATAGGCAAATCTTATTGGGCCAAAAAAATTCTTGCCTCACATGGAGGTTGATAGGTGGCCCATGTACTACAATATCCCAGTACAAAAAAAGCAGTACATGTCATGAGATAGCATGGTCATCTCACCCCTCCCTCTTTTTTTTCTTTTTTTTTTTTACTCCAGGCAACCAACATGAGAACACTAATTTAGGATCAAAACTTTGCTGGCATATAATGTAGTACAAGCAGAAATGTGTAAATGTACTGCATTTTATATGCTTACTATTTATACATGCATCAAGATGTGCAGATCTATTGCATTTGAAAGTGAGCTAGCTAGGGGAGGCTCCCTGGATTGGAGAACCATCATTGAGTGCAGCGTAGATGAAATCCTACATTTTGTGCTATTAAACTGTTACCAACCCTTTGTGGGGCATGGCATCATTTCATCAGCGCTGCATTCAATCATGTTTTTCTAACTCCTCCAGGCATGGTTTTGCGTGCATGTATCAAAGGGTACTTGTGAAGAAACTTTTTGTTGGATTTTAAAGGAAAGTGCCGTTGTGGTGCGAAACAGGCATTTGCGTGGTCTGTGGAGCTCACTATTAATGATCCATGTCTACTGTAGCTGTTCCTGTGAAGCCTAACTTTGTTTCATTTTCTTTCGATATATGTAAAAAGGTAAATCATCATGGAAAAGGCATTCCCTTCCCTCTGTTATGGACAAGATTCTAGTTTCAGGCTAATGAATTCATGCTATTTTTGCAGCACATGGAGAGTGAAGTGAAGTATTTTTACACCAATTACAATGATCCACAGCCTCCTTCACCATAAAATGCACAATTATTCTTATATGTCTTTTGTGCAAACCTCATATTTGTCCCCCAACTATCTATTGATTCTCATCTAGGTCCCCAAACTATCAATTTTCTCAATGTCTATTAATGATTAAATGTGTAAGTTGCATATATGACACAAACTGTAGGTGTGGATTGAGGAAAGTTTGGTAAATCATCATGGAAAAGTGGGAGGATTTTAAATGGGGACCAATTGAGAATGCATGATAACTTTGCTGACCCAATTGATAAAATTAATAGTTGGGGACTACATTGAGAGTCTGTTCATAGCTAGGCAACTAGTTTGCAGTCTCTCTTTTTTCTGAACATTTCTTTTCTTTGAATGAATCCAGTCCAGGGAGCCACAAAACCAGTTGCAGGCTTATTTTCCAGACTGATCATGCAGTGCAGGCGCACTGATCATCAGAATAAACACAAATTAGATTAACCTTTTTTTCTCTGTCAGCTGACCTACTGCTCATCAGAATTAACATAAATTAGAGAAACTTTTTCATTTATTTTTTCTCTGTCCTTCCCATTTAAAAAGTTTCAAGAAGATGCTAAGATTGCAACAGTTTTTGAGGTTCACAAAAGAACCACCATGTGCCATATCCTTGTACTGTCCCATGTATTGCTAGAAACTTGAAAGGCATCTTGAAGCATTGGAATCAGAAATACGAGGGCCCAATGGTACGAGACAAGTCAAATCTCTACATATTTTTAGTTCAGTTTTTGGATGCCTGGACAAGCTTCAAGCATGGCATAGCAAATGCACCTCTTCCTTTATCCCACCACATCTTTTCTTTTCATTCACCCATTTTTAGGTCCCGTGTAAGTTCTAAGCATGATAGAATCTAAAATAACGTTTAATTACAGCTTTGAAATAAATAAAAAATAAAGACATTCAAGACGAAAAAACATGTCTCTCTTTATTTCTTGTTTTGATGTTTAAAAATTCATTTTAAAACTATCTTGAAAGACATATTTATTTTATATAATAGTAATACCTAGGACACTCTTCCTAGCCCAGGACACTATAAATTGAACTAAATTATGCAGAAAACATTCATCCATCTGAAGCTTGCTGTTAGAACTTGCTTGAGACGATGAATTTTGTGGGATGAGTAGATGAAAGGGTTAATAAGCATCATCAATATCAGAACTGACAGCCTGACACCAAATCATGCATGCTCAATAGTTTTTGACACTCGAGTTGGCTTTCAACCAATCTTTAGACTGGAGAATAACTTGGTCTAAATAAGCTGTGAAATTAATGCAGAAAACAAGAGAAAAATATGCAGATCCTTAGCCCACATTTATAGCTCTATATTTAGCCAAGACTAGACCACGTAGAAAAATAAATAGGGTTACAAAATTATTTAAAAAAAAAAAAAACTTGGTGTGCAAGCAAAAACAGGAAATTGCACCGAGAAGCATAGTCTGTCTTAGTCTCGTTTATTTATCACGACTGCTATGCATTTGAAAAATGTAGCTAAATTCCTCAAGGACAAAGCCCTGCAGCCCCCATGTATAAAAGCTGTCCTGCTGCTGTCTGATTACCAAATAACTCAAAAATTCAAAAACCCTGACCCCAAATAACCACCCTGAAATTGCCAAATTCTGAAACATTAATTAATTTTCTACAAAATCTAAAAGGGACAGCATAATCTAAGATCACACCACAAAAATCCAACTTCTTATATGTATCATTGCACAATGGACACCACAAAAAGAACCTGAATCCTGAAATTGTCAAGTTCTGAAACATTAACGAGTCTCAATTCTTACATCAAACATAAAATCTAGAAAAACAGACAGCACCAACATCGACTAAAATCACATCCCATGAACCAAAAATCCATGCAAATATAAAGTCAAATACTACTATAAAAGCAGAAATCGAGAAACAGAAACCCAAGTACAGAAACAGAAAGTCACTGCAGAGATATCTATGTCAAGTGTATAAAGAGGGGGGAAAGCAGAGCAAAATCCTGAAAAGATTCCTTTTTTTTTTTTTTCCTTCATAAATACTATACAATCAGTTCAAAATATAAACACCTGTCTATGAGAGTCCATTACTTGTCAATCTCTCTCTTTCTCGTGACCATAATTCAAGATTTCCCCTTTTTTTTTTATCCCCAAACTCTCCTCCTCTTTTCTTCACAATTAACCTACTTGCCACTCTCACACCCAACAATAAATCTTCTCTTAAAAAACCCTTTTCAGTCTTACTCCCTTCGCTCTCTCTAATAAAAATCCCAACTTTCTGTCACTTTCCCGAGAAACATCAGGACTTTCCGGGAAAATTTCCAAACATTTCTTTTTTAATGGAGGCGCTACCGGACCACCTCCGGTGCAAGAGAACAGACGGCCGGCAATGGCGGTGCAACAGGCGGGTGATGGAGGATAAGAAGCTCTGTGAAATTCACCACCTTCAAGGCCGCCATAGGCAGTATAGAAGGAAAGTTCCAGAGACTTTGAAATTGCAGAGAAAGAAGAGCAAGAAATCAGCAGCATCAAGTTCTAATGCTGAAACCCTAATTAGGGTTTCTTCAAAAGAGGGGAAATTAGGGAAATTTAAGAAGAAAGGAAAGAAGTTGAAGAGAGGGGATTTACAGTTGGATTTGATTAGAATGGTTTTACAGAAAGAAATGGAGAAGAGGAAGAGTAAGAAAAGGAAAAGTTTTTCAGAGAAAGTAAGTGTTGATAATGGTGATGATAATGATAATGTGAATGACTGTAGTGAGAGTGAAGAAGGAGAAGGAGAAGAGTTAATGAGAAATTTGCCAAATGGGTTCATGGCAATATCGCCTGCTAAGAGTTTTGGGAATGGCAATGCGGGTTGTTCTAGTTCACATTGTGATAGTAAGATTGGAGGAGATGTTGTTAACGGGGCTAGTACTGCTAGAAGATGTTTTAGGTCTAAAAATGTTGAGCCAATGCCAATTGGGAAATTGCAGGTTGGTTTTGTTGTTTGTTTGGTATTGTATTTTGAAAGTTTTTGTATTTCAATTTTTGATTGATTGGTTTTTGTAGGTTTTGCCGTATAAGAGGGATGGAGTGAGATTGAGGAAGGGGAAGAGGAAGAAGTGCCACTGGTGTAGGAGTAGTGGATCGAGGACATTGATTAGGTGTTCGAGTTGTCGGAAAGAGTATTACTGCTTGGATTGCATCAAAGAGCAGTATGTTGTTTCTGCATGTTAATTTGTTTAATATGACTTGTATTCTTTGTTCGGTGCCAGATATCTTACCCTTTTGAAGCTTATGTGCAAAAAGTTGTCATTTTTTGTATGGAACAAGCATTGTTTATAATAATGTGGACTGTTTAATAATTATTGTATCCTTTAGGCCAACTGTTTTCTATATATAGCTCCAGCTAGTGCTGAAAACAGTGATTTTGTGATTTCAGCCTAATGCTCTGTCTTTAGGAGTAAAATCTGACTTGTGATTCTTGATTTTGAAATGAATTTAGGTATTTGGAAACACAAGAAGAAGTTAGGATGGAATGTCCTATGTGTCGTGGAACTTGCAGCTGTAAGGTCTGCTCAGCGATTCAATGTAGGGACATTGCATGTAAGGTCTGACTTCTAATTTTTCTAAGCGAGCTAGACGTAGTACTTTCATATTTCTTGCGGAATCATGATGTCTAAATATATGCAAAAACTATTATGTTTCAGGACTTGTCCAAGGAGAAAAGTGAAGTAGACAACGTTTTACATTTTCATTATTTGATTTGCATGCTTCTTCCCATACTGAAACAAATAAATCAGGATCAGAGCATTGAGCTAGAAATAGAGGCAAAAATAAAAGGTAGCGATCATACTTCTACTTCTTGATATTCTGCAATTGATTTCCACTTTTCATAGCTTATTGTAGAATGTCCATAGAAGGTCTTTTTATAATGTCCTTCGGTCTGTGATAGGCCAGAAGCCTTCTGAAGTTCAAATCCAGCAGGCTGAAGTCAGCTGCAATAAGCAATGTTGCTGGTATATAATCTGCCTCTGAAAAAGTTATGATGATCTGCTAATATTTAACATATCTGATTTCAATTTGTTATCTGCTCTCCGGTGCATGGTATAACTTTTGGAGCAGCAATAACTGCAAGACTTCCATAGTGGATTTCCATAGGAGCTGTCCTGAGTGTTCCTATAACCTTTGCTTAAGTTGTTGTCGGGATATTTTTCATGGGGGCGTACATGGACGTGTTAAAACTCTTTTATGCAAATGTCCAAATGGAAGGAAAGCTTGTATACCTGGCAAACGACTTTCAGAAATGAAATCACTTTATGCCACGAAGCGGAGTTACAGCAGCAAATATCATGGCTCAACATTCTCACCTGGTCGGAGTGCTGTGGATCGTAATGGTGGTATACCTTGTCCCTCTAGAAAGTTTGGAGGTTGTGGTGATAGCCTACTTGATTTGAGGTGCATTTTCCCCTTATGTTGGACAAAAGATCTGGAAGTAAGTGCAGAAGAATTAGTTGGCTGCTATGAGTTACCAGAAACCTTGGATGTTCGATCGTGTTGCTCATTATGTGTTGGGATGGATTGTGAATCTAACGGGATTGAACAACTGCAAGAAGCAGCTGCAAGAGAAGATTCTGGTGATAACCTTTTATATTATCCAACCATCATGGATGTTCGCAGTGATAACCTAGAACACTTTCAGAAGCACTGGGGCAGAGGTCAACCTGTGATTGTTCGTAATGTGCTTCAGAGTACATCTGATTTGAGTTGGGATCCAATAGTCATGTTCTGCAATTATCTTAAGAATAATGCTGCCAGGTCTCAAAATGGGCAAGCTACAGATTGCTCGGACTGGTTTGAGGTTAGTGTTTTTCTCAGCCACGAGCTGTGTTAATATGCTGTGTGGTCGTGCATGTGCCTACAGTGTTTCTTTTTTAAATGTCAAATATCAGATGGTGTTAGTATTTTGTACCAAGAAACCAGCACAGTTCAAAATAATATCAAGGCTTTCTCTTCAATTTCTGGTGAACATGAGTTATTAGAAGACAAATTAATCTCTTGTGCATTACTGAGTTGTTACCTGTTGGCTTTACTGGGGTGGGAATTGAGTGTTGAAAATTGGTTACATTATGAATTTGGAGTGTTTAATGTTTCTGTACATGCAAATATAAAAACAAATCTCTGTGCGATATATTTGCGAGCTGTGAAGCTTTAAATTATAAGAGGAATGGAAATATGCTGGTACAAAATTCCTGGAAAACAATAATTAATTGTTTGTGGCTGGAAGGTTCCTTTCCAATTTCTCTGATTTTCAAAGAATTTGACGCTCTGGAGGACATAAATGAATGTAGCTTCTAGCCTTGAAAGATTCCTAGAGGATGCTAGAGAATCTAGAATATTTTTCAAAATATCTTATTTTTTCTCGTTAGTTCGGCTGCTAACTGTTAGATCAGCATAATCTAGCTTCCAAACTTATGGGGCATTTCACTTCTCTTTTCTACTTTATCCGACTTCAGGACATTTTCTTTTTCAAGTTACGAAATGCCAGGTTCTTCCTCTTAATTTGATTGTGATGGAAAACCTTGTGTTAATCGCTGTCTTTAGGGAAAATTTTCATATACACTATATTTACTTCATGAAAAAGAAATTAGACTGATTTGGACTCTAAGCTTAGCACTGCTTTATATTCTATGCTCCTGCAAAGTGTTTAGTGTTTTGCATTTGACACCTTTTCTTTGAAATCTTGTTTTCCTTTTCTCATGATAATGAACATTTTGCATTTCTGATTTCCTGCTGCTTTTTGCTCCTTTTTTTTCTGGTCAAGAATTTGAGACCAAAACTCTAATTCCCAACAATTTTTCTTTGGTGTGGCAGGTAGAAATTGGTATAAGACAGATGTTTATGGGGTCTTTTAAGGGCCTGACGAATGCCAACATATGGCATGAGAAGCTGAAATTGAAGGGTTTGCTTTCTTCTTATTTATTCCGAGAACATTTTCCAGTTCATTATAGTCACGTCCTTCAGGCTCTACCACTTCCAGAATACATGGACCCCATTTCAGGTGTTCTAAACATTGCTGCAGATTTGGGCCAGGAAACCTCAAAGTCTGATCTGGGTCCTTGTCTTTATATCTCATATGGAAGTGGTGAGAATCTTTCACAGGCTGATTCTGTGACAAAACTGTGTTATAATTCATATGATGTGGTAAGTGTGGCTCTATTTAAATTATATCACAGTCTAATCCTCTTAAGATTTTTCCCTGAACTTCGATTTTAATTTACTTTGTGATTTTCTTTTTCCTATTCTTTTTCTTGATTGGCACCACACACGATGCATGCTTGGTACACAATTGCTTTCTAAAGCATTTTAGAAAGCATGCAGCATTCTGAGAAGCAAGGATCAGAAATTGTTATGCTTCCAAATCTGTAACGAACCATCTCCTTGATTTCTTCCTTATGCTCTGAGCAATATGTGTATGTGACAATGTCCAAGTAATATGTTAGCATGGATTGCTACCTATTTTATAACGTTTTTTCGAAAACAATTCAAAATCTGTGCTTATATATAGTTTCAAAGTAATATCAATTATTGGTCTCATCATCTAGGTGGGTGAGCCAAGCAAAGACTGAGATTATTGTAATTAGTCTTATTCTGTAATTGCTGTATGCAGTGACTTGCATTCCTTTTTTCTTATATAGCACCTCTTGCCTCTTGAATCTTTATTTGTCACAGCTTCCTGCTTACTTGCCCCACAATTTTAGCATATTTTGTAATGGTTTCTGCAAACTTGTTATTCTGTGAAGAGTTTACAAAAAACATGAATCATTCATTTGTCTTTCCAATTTCAGGTTAATATTTTGGCACATGCTACTGATGTCCCTGTATCTACAAAACAGCTTAATTACATAAGGAAGTTAATGACAAAGCACAAGGACCAGAATAAAGAGAGCGGAGAAGCACCTTTAGATGAGGAAAACATTGAAGTGGAATTGCATGATATGTTCAGAGAAGATATGCAAGTAAACAAGAAAGTTGCTAGAGTATCCTGGTTCTCTGCTGCAAGACATGAAACTCATGCTTCAAATCTGAAAGATAGAGACGTGTTCCATGATGGGGATTCTGGTTCTGACTCTGATTCTGATTCTGATTCTCACACTGATACTGATACTGAAGTCTCAAAATTTTTCTTTGGACCTGTTAAAGGTTCAAGGTCATCAGATAATCTTAAGTTTCATGGGAATCACTCGGAGACTTCCAATCATTTCATATCTGAGTCTTGTGGTGCCCATTGGGATATCTTTCGTAAACAGGATGTTCCTAAGCTTGTAGAATACCTTAGAAGGCACTCTAATGAGTTCACTCACACATACTTCCAAAAGCATGTAAGTTCTGAATAAGATGTCAGCCTCTATTAGCAGGTCAGAGTGGATGATTTATTTGTCTCTCTCTTGCAGATGGTTCATCCAATACTTGATCAGAATTTCTTTCTTGATGCATATCATAAAATGAGACTGAAGGAGGAGTTTAGTAAGTAAAACTTCTATTTGCCCCTTTTCTTATGATGACAAATTTGAAGTTTTGTTTAAATTTCCACCTTGCCTGATGCTTCCAGAAATTGAACCCTGGAGTTTTGATCAACATATTGGAGAAGCAGTGATTGTTCCTGCTGGATGTCCATACCAAATTAGAAATCTTAAGGTAACAAGTGCAATAATATTGAATTAGTTTTTTAGAAACCTTGTTGTTATTGCCCAAGGTAACAAGTGCAATAATATTGAATTAGTATTTTAGAAACCTTGTTATTGCCCTAATTTTCTTAGAATCCTTTCATACTCCATTGTTGGGTATTTTTCAAAAAATCTGCTCTATCTATAGCTCTTTTACCACGGTTTCATGTATATTTGTCAAAATTTCCTGATGTTCTCTCTCATAAAAAATCTTACCAGTTGTCCAACATTTTTTAAGCTTACATCGTTACTTGGAATCTGAAGGAGATAGGAAGATAGAGAGTTTGTAACACACTTGATTTTGTCATGTTCAAATTGATTTATTGTCAAATTTTCTGTTTCTGGTTTCAAGATCTGCATTAACTTCTTTGCAATATTGGTTCAAATTGATTTATTGTCAAATTTTCTGGTTCTGGTTTCAAGATCTGCATTACTAATTTTGTTCATTTGACTTGTCATGCGAATTGCAGTCATGTGTCAGCGTGGTTCTGGACTTCCTCTCACCAGAAAATGTTACTGAATGTATTCAGTTGATGGATGAATTACGACAACTTCCAGAGAACCATAAGGCCAAAGTTGACAGATTAGAGGTAAATTATACATGAAGGTGTACACATTTCCTCTCCATCCTTGCCCGTGTGATGAATTCTTCACTTGTTTTCTGTTTTGTTTTTGTTTTTTTTTTTTCTTTTTCTTTTTTTTGCAAAAACCAGGTGAAGAAAATGGCATTGCACAGTATCAGTAGAGCAGTCAGAAAAATTCATGAGCTTACACGGGCAGAGTAAGCGTTACATTGAAATGCATGAGTTCTGTTCTTTTTCTTCAATCTTTCTCAGTATGCTGGTCATCAAATAATTTAAGATATCCACGTTGTTTCATGATTGTGTGTTACATTGTGCATGAAATTCATCGATTTTTAATAGTTAAAATCAGATGCAGTGTCAGTGTATATTTTAAAAACACATAACCTGGATGGGGAGGCATGGCTTGTATATGTTCAGGAGGATGAACTAGAACCTGCGTGTATGAATATCTTTGATGGTTGCTAATTTGTCGAACACTTTTAGAGGGAGATTATATCAAAATCCTTGTGATGGACAAGAATCACGGAATCAAATAAATTTGACGATCATTCTCAATAAAGAAAAGGGGTTTCCATGTTCCTAGTTTTGTCTTAGGCAATTATTATCCATCCCTTTGCTTATGCTTTCAGATGAACTACTGCCGGTGCGCATCTTACCCCCAAGTCTCCCCAGAAATTGAATGAGGCTTTATCCTCTAGATACTTTTTTAATGACACGAGTGCCAATCAGGTTTTCCTCATGTTTGTAAGCATGATACTAACACATACTGAACTATATGTTATGCTTCAAATGGATATTAAGAGCTTTATTTAGCATGTGTCAGCAAGATTCTTCTGTCCAGGCAATTTATATGTGCTTCATAATTTAGGACCAGCATGGACCTCAATGGCTAACTGCAAGGACTGAACGGAAAGATATGCTGTTACAAAATGAATCGTACAGGGTATTGGTCTCTGCTGCGACCGCTTTTTCTTTTCTTTTTTTTTTTCATCGTACAGGGTATTGGTCTCTGCTGCGACTGCTTTTTCTTTTTTCTTTTTTCTTTTTTGGCATGCAGAAATTTTGATACATCTCCTCTCCTCAATGATTAAAAGGCTAATTTTCGCAGATCTCTCATTCTTGGTGAAAAACACCAACTTTTTGTTATCAAAAATTTGCATTGGTTTCCTCATTTACTGCAACAACTTGTACATGGGTTCATTAAGGTTAGCATTTTCTCCCCTTGCTGCAACAGCACGTATATGTGATCGATCCATTGGACTGTATATAATGACTAATCAGTTTGGTTGTAATAATGATTGATTCTTTAGTTCTTTTCTTATATATATACAACCTTGTGATAGTTTCTTCATGCTGCAGTCATCTGATGCTAGACAAATTGCATGAAAAAAAGCTCTTGATATTCTTGCAAAAATTGTCGTTGATTGGAGTAACAATGCTTAGTTTTGAAAGGCCTCTCATCCTTGATGTTCCTTGCCTCTATAAAGAATGGTTTGGGGTTTCAGCAACGGATTGTTTGAGATTCAATCACGAATCTAAGAGACCCGCTACGTCCAAGAACAGAAAGTGGTGGCAGGCTGCATCCTCATAACCTCCCCCCTTTCAAAGAGAAGAGTCCAGTTTTCCTAAAGAGAGTTAAGTTCAAAAAAGAGTTGTAAAGCAGAATAGCAAACCCACTGTGGCAAGGGAACCAGCGAAATGCATGAATTCTTCAAAATACTCTCGCATGCTAAATTAAAATTAAAACAAAAACTAAAAGAACACATTGTGAATTTGAATAAGACACATTGTGAATTGGAATAATGAAATATGGGTATTAGCCCCTCCCATTAAAACTCAATACACTTGGTCATGGTAGTATAACATTCTTTTCATAAAGATTTATTTATTATAAAATAGATTTGGGTAGATTTGGGTCAAAATGGTTTTTTCATATCTTTTTATAAGTTTTGAACTCTGTAAAATAACTAATTTATCTTTAAAACCTAAAAATTATAGAACTTATGTTTAAGGGGTTTTTTATCTTCACTTTTTAAAGCAAAGTAAAATAATTGAATTACTTTTATAAGTAAAAAAAAAAAACCTTGTTTCCAAGGTTTATTTGTATTTTTCCTTTTGATTTTTTTTATTATAAACAATTTCAGTTCAGAATAATTTGATATTTTAACAAATATAAAATATTTAATAATAATAATAATAGTCGTTTCCTCTAGCCTTCAAGTGGTATCTTTCCCGACAACATTATCTTAGCGACATTAGAGATAGCGCACCAAGATCTTTCAAGCGGCGTGTCGCATACCAGAGGGATGATTGTCAATGTGGCTTTAAAGACTATTTTTCTTCTCTCTCCTCTTTCTTGCCCTCGGGTTTTATTTCAGTCTTTTCAAAAATTAAATATATCATATTAATTTATATATGTTAATTTTAATCTTAATTATTTTAATTATTATTTATTTTACTTTTAATGTATTTGTAATTGATTTAGTTTTTTAATTTTCTCAATTATTATTTAATTTTATTTTTTATATCTAATTTAATTCTTATTTTTTATCATTTTTCATGATTTTTTTAAATTTTATCTTATTATTTCATTTAATTTCATTTGTATATTAGATTTTATTATTATTTTTATGATTGCTATTTATTTTATTTTGTAATATTTTGATTCTTAAAAGTTTGTTTTGTTATTTTTTCATGTTTACCTCCTATAGAATAATCTGGTTTCTTAATTTAGATTATAAATTTTAAAAATTAGCTTAATTTAATTTTGATTTTGTTTTAAGTTTTTTTAAAATTAACTTCTTTTAATTTTATCATTTCATATTAGATTATTGAGTCTTAACTTCATGATTATTTTTGCTTTTTTAATATATAAAATTATTGCATTCTCACAACTTGAATTATGAATTAATCGAGTTAACTCGAATTAATTTTAGTATTTTTTTTTACATTTCTTATTAATTTTTTTAGTTTTTTCTTTCATCATTTAATTTGTAAATATCATTTAATTTGTGAATAGATCAAGAACTTAACATACCAACTCAAGCTAGGTTTTTTTTGTTTTTTTATTAAAATTAATTATTTTTTTCAGTTCATCTTAAATTTTAAAATATTTTTATTTTCCTTTTTATACTGTTTATAAAATTATCATATTCTTATTCATTTTTTTATTATCAAATAAAATAATTAGAACATTTTAAAATTATATAAAATACATATTTTCATAATATCAATGGGCGTTTATATTTTCACGATTAATTTTTTTTTTTTCAGTTGAGCATTGACTTTTCTTATATTCTTTTTATTAAATTAATAACACGTCCTCCGTGTCCTAGATTTTTCTTCCTCCTTTAAAGACACTGCCATACCTAAATAGGAAAGCCATCACCTATATATTAAACTTTCCTCCATACAGGGAAGTTAATGGTCCCTGCAGACACAGACCACGGGGGTACATTGGGGCATCTTGAAACTCCGGCGAACCTTTTAAAATAATCCAGCTGAGCCATTAAATAACAAGATTAGCTGCAGTGGCATGAAATCTTTGAAAGAAAAGAGAGAAGGATAAGAAGCAGGGAGATTGAAAACGAAAAATGTGCTCACATTGCATTGCAGTATTTAAGAACATTAAAGCTGCTCAAAGTGAAACTACTAGTGAATCTTCATCTGCTACTGTTGGGGGGCATCTCAATAAATCCGAATTTCATCTATCACTAGTCACACGTTCACTCGTATCCTGAGGTTGGAAATTCAATAAAAGTCATAGGAACCATCATGAAGCAAACACTGCGAATCAGGCATAGATGGGAACGAGAAGGTAACCTGACAATATGATTTGATGATTATATACTTCAATTTGTGCTATTAATTGAATGCTCAGCCAATTACTGTTTATAATATCACTATGATTGAATGAGCAGGCAACAATGAATTACAATATGGAAATCAACCAGTTCGATGCCACCGGAAAATCTACAAATCCCATAAATTGCCTTTTAGCCAAGATCAAGAGAAGGTAGGTTCTCTGAGAAACAGAAATGATAGCTAACATGTGAATCAACTGAGCTCTTTCGAGCTTCCCACCCATCAGTGAATATGCAGCTTAAAAATAAAAATTGATGTTCTAAGCTTTGAGCTCGCAAAGTCCACAATCTATGTTTTGTTTCTTTCTAACATTACATATTGTACACCTGTTACAAAAGTACTTGCTGTAGTTTATGTTTAGTCATCTAGAAATTCAAATTAACTTCTTGCTATGTATAACTTGTCTCCTGTCATGCCAACATTCACCATCAAAATATCATGTTGGCTACAAGTTTAAAAACCAGCTCAAGTAGCATGTCCATTGCATACAAACGAAAGAAATAATTGAATAGCAAATAATTGTTTGAGATATCTGCCCGTGAATTTACTTCTTTTTTGTTTTAGTTCCTCAACAGGGAAGGGATAAAAGGCTAAATTTACACCTGAAACAATAAACACCCCATTTTCTAACTGAAAAATACTTAACAATCCTTGACTCATCATTGGGAACTTAGAGACAACACAAACACACACAAATAAAGTGTGTAAAAATTTACCAAAAGCATTTTGAGAAGTGCATGAGTCCCGATGTGCGCAAGTGCAGTTTTAATCCAATTATGTCCTTCAAGGTCATCGACATAATGCGAGACACTTTCTCCTTGCTCATAAGATTCCACTAAAACAGCAGGATGCACAAGTGGATAGACAGGCTTCGGAAAAGAAACATCCTTCCACCTTCGGAAGTTATATATAAAGCGGCTTAAATGTGCAGCTTCCCTTGCAAGGTCAACTTGGGACATCATGAAAACAGCGAACTGTTGCACACTCTCATCAAGTCTCAACCAATTCAAAGCTGGAAGAAATGTTGATATCTTTGCAACCAAGTTTATTATCATAAAGTCTCTTCTAATTGATTCACCAACACCAGGATGTCTAACCTTTACAGCAACCACTGTAGGCTTTGTCAGTTTTTTTCCAGGGTAGTGACATTTCAAAAAGGCCCGATGCACTTGAGCAATACTTCCAGATGCTACAGGAACCTCTTCAAAACCCTCAAAAATTTCAGAAAGTTTGCGACCAAATGCTCTTTCAATAGTTTTCTTCGTGTACCCAAAACTATGTTCAGGAGCTTTAGAATGTAGCTCTGAAAGCTTGGTGCATAAGTCTCTAGGAAATAGATCCGGTCGGGTAGCTGCCCATTGACCCCATTTTATAAATGCTGGACCTGCTTTCTCCAGTGTCCGATGAACAACATGAAGCCACATTTTCCTAAACTCTGGCCCACAAGAATCAGCAAATGGAGCCATCAACAAGCTGGGTGAGAACAAAATTGCTAAATATATAGCTCTCACTAACAACACAAATGCTTCTACAATAGCATGTACTAAAGACGTCACATAAGCATGCCCATCTTGTGCACGCATATACAAAGAACCGGGATAATAATCCGGTTCCACCAATGTTCTTTGTGCCCATGCCACCTGCCCACATGTCAACACTAAAGCACTTGGGATCACCAACTGAGACCGCGTCAAAGCCAAGCTAACTGCTTGAGCTATCCTACTTATCCGAGGAAAACTCCGGCCACTAGCAGAACCTTTCCTAAATAGCCTTTTCCAGACAAGCTGGGCATTGTGTGTCACCGCATCACTCGTAAATGAATAATTCCTTGTAAAATACCTACGGCCAAACTGCTCTTTAATATTGCACAATGCAAATGACGAATACCCTCTACTTGGAAAGCTATACTGCGAGTAATTTCTAAATTGCGGCAAATGCAAGCAAACTGAAACTACTGTCCCATACTCTTTTACTTCCAATAATTGATCATTACTTTTCTGTTTACCAAAAATCAACACCCTAACTTTTTTAATATTTCCAGTTGTCAAAAACCTGAAATACCAAAATTACATGATCGCATCAAATATTTCAGAAAATGTTTAGAATTTCAAAAATGAACCCAAAAATACATATACTGGTGAACAACATTATAAGCTCAAAAAAAAATCCCTTTTCCATGTATTTATAACAATAAGAAACACAAACAAAATGCCATATATCAAGCAAACAGTCATAGCTAAAGTTCAACAAGAGCGAGGATTAAATTCAAAAGACAACACCTTTCTTTTGTTTTTGGCTTTAATACAAGGGAAACACAATTGGGTCTCAGTTCTTACACTTAACCATTAAAATTGCATATGAAGTCAAGACCTTTGGCTTTGGATTTGTAAATCCAATGCAATCTCGTCTCTAGAAACCCACACTGAGAAACAATTAAAGTCCATCCATTGTACATGATGACTGGCCAAATTTAACTCTTATGCATGTGGACAATTGTCTAAATTAAACTCCATCAAGCACTGAAAACAATCTAAAACTGATCACTAAATTTGTTTGAGACACATCCTAGCACGCAATATTTGAAGTACGATTCTACATGGACTCTTCCTCTTTCACGTGCAATTGGTCTTATCTACAAAAAATTACAATAGATGCGTTCAAAATTGAAATGCTCCAAGACCAAGATGAAATGTCACTATGAGCTAGATTTGGCAATGAAGAAGATAACCTCTGCCCCAAACATCATCTACTTGTGTATGTGAGCTACTAGCTACTTGTTACTATGTTTTTGGCTATGGATTCTCAGGGTGAGTCTCGGAAGGACACTACTTCTGGTTCATCAAAGAAAATGCAAAAAACAGATGGGATTTTCTGGTATACCAAGCAGACAGCAAAAATTCAATCCAGGTTTCACGTAATTACTTGAATACAATAAATTATGTATTGAAATCTATACATCAGCATTGATGCTTGAGTTCTTATTCTTTACATACTGAATTTTACCTGAACATGAAGACTTCTGCAACAGGAACAGAATTAAGGTTAGGTATTGTGATGGATCATCATTCACGGGCAATGTGGAGGACTTGTGACATGGTTTTTAACCCTGGATTGGGAAGGTTTAATCCAATCAGTCCTGGTTATATATAATCTTTTAATAATTCATCTAGGGATCAGCAAAGAAAACTTTCCAACGCCAATATCTAAATCTTTTTCTTTTTCTTTTTCTTTTCCTCAGCTGGTCTGATCGTGTAAGGAAAGAGGCATAAAAGGTGAGGGCCGCAGGAGAAGAGCGAAACAGAGAACGGCAGAACTGCTTCTTATGAATGCTTGGCTGAAAGCTTATACTTCTAAAACCTATCTATACTGTAGAATACACTCACTAGCTCCTACCCTAACCCTTTAATTATTATTTTTTGCATTATAAATATAAACGACATTTTTAAAAAATATAATTTTTTCCTATAATTTCTAGCCCTAGATAAGGAATTATGAATTCAATTACAGAATTTAAATGCGTGACTAGCCAAAATTAATAGCTCAAATTTAAGAAAACAAACAAAATATAAAACCGAATTAACTCAGAGAGAGGAGGATGATTCCATGAACCTGAACATGGCGATCAGAACCAAGAGGATTAACTGATGAAGCTAAAGTGCGCAGGCGGTGGAAAATGGCTGCTCTGTTGATTGTTGTCGTTGATGCATGCATTTTCTCATGGATTTCTCTCCCTAGGGGGGGCTTTCTAACGGTGCATTTTTTGTATTACTCGCTGACCTTGGTAAAACGCATTGTTTTATGGGATTTTGGAGGCGGAGTCGGAGTCGGGGCGGAGGCGGGGAAAAGGTTGGATTGAGGGTGGCCAACGGCGCAAGAACGAGGGATAAAAGAGAGGAGCTGGGACTGTAATTTTGGAAACTTCCACCCTCGGGATTATGAATGGGCCGTGCTTCGTGGTCTTCGTGGGCTTTACGCTATCTGTTATCTTGGGTCCACGGGTTTAAGATTCATTTTCCCAAATGTTTGTTTCTGAAATATTCCAAAAAAATTACTAATTGTTTGCTTTTGGTTAGTATTGGATGCCTCAAAAGATAGACATACGAGAGATAGAAATATATATATATATACAAAAAAAATTATTACAATATATATATACATATATATATATATTA
Source organism: Populus euphratica (assembly GCF_000495115.2). NCBI lineage: Eukaryota > Viridiplantae > Streptophyta > Magnoliopsida > Malpighiales > Salicaceae > Populus > Populus euphratica. Next base: position 560,396 of record NW_011499962.1, on the reverse strand, counting down.
CAATAAGATTTCGTTTTTTAATATATGAATAATTTTACAAAAACATTATTCATATATTAAAAAAACAAAACAAATTGCTTTTTATAACAAATTTTGTCAATTGTCTATCCTCTTCTTGAAAATATACAAAACTTCCCGTAGAGCATCTTAATCAAAAGTTCATTAACACAATAAAAAATCATTTATTAATTTATTATTATGTAACAAATAAAGGAATTAACAAATTATAAAAATCTATATAAATCACTCTTCCAGCCTATAGTTTATTAACATGATAAAAAATCATTTACTAATTTATTCTTATGTGCCAAGGAATGGAATTGACAAATAATACATATATTTTATGAATAATATATGCAAGTTGTTTCTTTTTGTGATCAAGATTTGAATTACATGAGTCAAGGAGTAGAATAGGTAGTTAAATGATATAATATTGCACTCATGGTGTGTTTTTTTTACTCTCAAAGGCACCATTTGGATTCAATTAATATGTTTTTGGATAAAAAGTTTTTGGTATCATGGTATATGATATTTTTAAAAATATGTTTTAATTAAAAATAAATTAAAATATTATTGTTTTAGATTTTTTTTTTTTGTTTTAATATGAGTACATCAATAACATTCAAAAACACCAAAAAATAATTAATTTAATATTTTTTAAATAAAAATCACTTTAAAAATCAGATTATAAACACTCATGATGTATTTTTTGTGCTCTAGAAAAAACGTTTTTATTGTGGTATTAAAATAAAAAATTGAAGACAGATATTAAATAAACCTGTTATAATATTTTAATATTATTGATTTAAATTATATTAGAAAATAATTGTAAATTTTAAATGAATAGTTTAACAATTTAAATTTGAAGTTGGATAATTCACTATGTCAAAATAGATTTTGAAATTTTTAAATCATAATCATAAAACCATCCAAGAAAAACAATTGACTTTCTCACTAGAAAATAAATTAATGATTGACATTCTATACTAATTATATGTATTGTAACACCTTTATTTTTTAAACATAAAATTACATTATAAGTGATTGAAAATCCAGGAATTTTATACACACACAAAATACCATATTTTAATTCTCGTATTATAAAATACTTTACCGAGAATTCAACATAATGTTTTTATACTTGAACGATACCATACCAGGTTATCGACATAAACTTATATATTTTCAATCAACTTAATCATTTATATATCTTTTCTTAAATTATTCTTTAATTTCCTAGTTTCTTTTACAATTTCCTCTAATAGTATTAATATCTTAATCGTGTTAGCGCTGCTATCTTTTTTTATAAATATTGATTAAAATATTTGATAGACTTATACCCAAACATTACTCTATATATAATAGTTATTTGATTTAACATTTTGACTATCAATTATAATGATGTCCTTAATGTCATATTGGTCAATTAGTCAATTTAAATATCTCAATCATCAATCTCATTGATATCACTAATTTCAAACAAGCTAGCTAATCAAATTAATCTTTTATTGGTGTATACAATTCAATAAAAAAAAAACATCCCAGTTATATTTAACCCTTTCATTTTATTAACTAAAACCAATATTTTATTCACTATCACATAATCTTATTCCCATACATAACTATAAAATTTTGCCCCGCATTAACATCACTAACTCCTTTTAGGATAACTAGTCAATCTTCTCAATTTTTTAACAACACCCGTATATGCATATTTAAAGAATTTGCAATTAAGAAAATTTGATAGGTATAATAAGGTGCAGAGCACTTACTTAATGTTTCCAAGATTTCCTCTCTTTCAATCTATAATCTCACTCATGCAAACTCCTTTATAACGATAAGATTTCAATTCATTATCAACTCATTCATCCTTTCAATATTTCAATATTTTTACAAGACCTTACTGAACTCTAATTACTCTAAAATTTTAACCTAATATAGACCAATATGTTAGAAGACTCCATGTAAAATATTAGTATGATTTGATTGTCAAATCAAAAGTTATGATTAATAGTATAAAACTAATCAATATATAATTTTATACTAAAAATTTAAATTCCTTGTTTTATCCTCGATTGTATCAATTTTTCTACTAAATCCTTGAAATTATTTTTTTATTTCAATATATATATATATATATATATATATATTATCATTTATTTTATTTATAGACTTATTTTTGATTTCATGGTAAGTTACCAATTTTTACCGGAGTTTACACTAACACCTTTTCATGTGGTTCTTTCTTAACTTTTATTTCTTATTTTTATTACAAGTTTTTAGAATTATTTTCTCATTTTCAAAACATCTTAATTTTAAATTTTTCAAACTCTTTTATCCATTGGAACTTATTATCATTTTCAAAATGTTATGAATTTTAAACACAAATTCATAATTTTTATTTCATTGTTAACAACACCTTTAAATTTATTTATGGAGGTAATTCGCTTCATTACATATTATATTTATTTATTTATTATTTTATTTTTTAACAATATTATTATTTATTAATATCTGATTACTTTTAATCCCGTATAAATACGAGGATTTACAACCATTTCATCACTATGGAAATTTTTTAATATTTCACCAACACTGTAAAACTCTAATCAGGGACTTATAATCGGAAAGCTTATCTCCTTTTCATTTTTATTGTCAAAAGTAAATATTTAATAATTAAAAATATCATCTCAATTACTTGCTTATATTTTTATATTATTTTATTATTATTCAATTAATACAATAAAATTTCCCGGTGGATTTTGCAAGCACAGTGAAATTTAGATTTACACGCACCACTTAAAGTAAATCCAGATATAGTTAGGAAACTATAGATTAGATCTGATAAGATAAAAAAAAAAAAAGATTTACCGTATTATTGAAGTCAGTGCATTTCTCAAAAGGGCTTGGCTTTTGCAGCATAAAATTTAACGCTTGTTATACAGTAAAGGGTCGTTTGCTTGTCGGGAATAAAATAAAAAAAAAAAAACAAGAAGCTTGGACTAGAAATTGAGGAATGGGAGTAAAAATTAAAGGATCATAATGACAATTTAATTTTAATATTATATTTGCAATAATAATAAAAATGAAATGAAATTTAATTTTTTTAATGCATTTTTTTTAAATAAAAATAAATAATGATTTTATCAACTGTTATGGTAATAAAATTAATAAATGTGGTATTAATGGTTTTGATAAAGGAAGGTGATTTTTATGATGTTAATAGAGGAAGAGTAGATGATGGTGGTGATAATAATAATAATAATAATAATAATAATAATAATATATTTTTAAAAAATTAATGTCGTTATCATGGGAGATGAGATTCAAAGATAAGGAAGGCAAAGAAAATTCCAAGAAAAGTGAGGGGCAAAAATCTAAAAAGAAGAGGGCAGATTTGAAATGGTAAAATTTAAGAGGACTCAAACAAATATCTTAAGCATTTAAGGAGGGCAATTGAGAGAGGGTAGATTTGAACTGGTCATATTAGGAAGGACTCAAATGAATACTTTAAAAACTAAATTCGGGTTTTTTTAGCAATTCTTGGAATTGATTACCAGGTCTGGTTATTAAGTTTAAAGGGGTATATATAAAATTATTTTTATTATCATATAATATGAATATGAAAATATTATTATCATTGTGCACTCTTTTTTCAGCAATTAAATCAGTTTAAATTTTTAGTTAGGCATTCGGTAAATGTCCACAAACTAATTTAAGAATATATTTGACTGTTAAAAAAGAAATAAGAGGATATAACCAAACTAAACTGAAATTTTTTATATATAAAAAAGAAATTGTTGTATTTTTATAAAAAAATAATGAAATTGAAATATTTTAAAAAAATTAAAATTAATTCAAACCGATTAATTTCAATTCGGTTTAGTTTTTCAGAATAAAAATTGGTTGAAACCGGCTTGGCTCGATTTTTCCGAATTGACTCAATTTTTTCAGTTTTGGCTCAGCTTTTTCAATTTAGCTCAGTTTTTTGGTTTGACTCAGTTTTTTTTATTTGGGTTTGGTTCAGTTTGATTTTTTGATATCAGGCTTATAAAACTAAAACCATACTAATTAGTTTTTTTTAAATTTTAATCAGTTTTTTTATGATTCGGTTTTTTCAATTATTTTTTTAATTTTCTCAGTTCAATAGATTTTTTTTATTTTTTTTGTTCCTTAAGATATATAAAAATAAAATTAGAATAATTAATCAATAAAAATAACAAGAAGTTACTAAAACAGTCCTGTATCAGGTATAGGTATCTAGCACTTACTACATATTGATGTTTTACTTTGAAGTTGTAATATAAGATTAAAACGAATTTTTGCATAAATTCGTTTTGATTCTTGGAAATTATTGACAATTTATTTTAGTTTTAATTATTTGTTTTTATGAAGAATTAGTCCTTATTGGAATTTTTTGGTCATCTAATTTTATAAAATATACAATTTAGTCCTTATATCTAAAAAGTTCTTGTTTACCAAATCAAGAAAATAAATAATTGAAAAATAGATATTGAAAAATATTATAAATTGAGAAATGATGATGTTTTATATATGGTATTGAACCTATTTGTTTCACCTGCTTGAAGTTTTTTTCATGAAATTATTATTTATTTTCTTACAAATCACTATTAAAAAAATCAATTTTATTCTTAAATTTTTTCTTTCATAACCGCGGTTATTTGAGCTAGAACTAGCATCTAATTGCATGTTTTGTTTTAAGGGAGGGTTGAATTGAAAAACAACAAATTCAATTGAAAAACATAGATATACAAGTGGCGCTTTTAAATTTATTTATGATATATATTTTAGTCCCTTAGCTTTTTTTTTTATAAGGTGATTGGCCCCATTAATTTTTTAAAAATATATTTTGTTATCAAAATTTATTTTTTTTATTTTTTAGTTTTTTTCATGGGAGTAGAGAGAAGAGTCATCAAATTTCAATAAAGAAAGAAAAAACTCTTTATTGGTAACAATTCTAACCACCCAGCAGGTTCAAATTGATGTCAACAGGTTCTATTAGGTAAAAAGAATTTTATGGTGGTTGTTTTAAGTCTTAATATAGCCTAAAAATTGATTTTATATGCATGTTAATTTATATTACAAAATAATTTTAATAAACAAATTCTTTAAACACAACCATGTAAATAATTCATGTTGGGCTATTAAATATCTTGATTTATATTTATGTATTGATTTTTTATAATTTCGGCTGTGTTTGTTTGTAAAAAAGTTATTTTTTTTAAAGTGAATTTCGAGGAAAGTGAATTTCGGGAAAGTGAATTATTTTTTGATGTTTGGTAGTATTATGAAAAATAAACTGGAAAATATTTTTCAATGTTTAGTTATGTTACGGAAAATGAACTGGAAAATAACTTATTAATGTTTTATTTTTCTCAATTTTATTAAAATAATGAGGAACAAATCTTACAAATTAAAAGGTTGAATGAGAATGAAATTGAAAAAAAATATAATTTCATAAATTATCTCAAACAAAATAAATATTAATCAAAATAATAGAGATCAAATCTAAAAAAAAAATGAAAGATGAAGAAATTAAAATAATAATAATCAACATTTTATAAATTATTTCAAATAAAATAAATAACAATGAAAAGAATGAGGACCAAATTTGATAGATAAAAAATTTCAATAAAAAAATATGAAAAAAAGCAAATAACAATTATAAAAATGAGTACCAAAGTTAATATAAAAATTAAATTTTAAAAAATAAAATTAAATATTAAATATTCAAAACAAAATATATATAACAATTAAAAGTTTAAAGACTAAATTTGATATAATTAGCAAATAATATGACACGTTTAAATTTTTCACAATTTCCATAAAGTGTTTTCGGCTCAAATTTTTTAAGAAAATACTTTCCTGGAAATCAAGCCAAATTTTTCTTTGATTGGAAAGTGTTTTCTATTAACTAATTTTTTTAATGGCAAACAAACACAGAAAATTTTAAAAAGTGATTTTCTGGAAAGTGAATTCCAGAAAACAAACATTGCCTTTTATTTTATTTATCATTAATTTTTTTATTAAATTATCTTAATTTTATAATCTCAATATGCAAGATAGACATATAATTTTGATATATTTTATATTCAAATCATGAATTTTGTGTTATAACTAAACTTTATTTATAATAATATTTTTTATTTTTTTATTTTTTATTATACTATTAAAATTTAAATCGTGAATTTTTGTTACGTCTTTAGAAACATGATGGTTTCCTTTCTTTCTAGTTAAAAGAAGAAAATGACACCACGGGCCACCAATATAGTGTCTATTATATATATATATATATATATATAAATACATACACACACGCCACACCACGTATGGAAGCCATGGGCCAAGTTTGACAAGGAGATCCTGCGCAGCTTTTCTAGCCGTCTAGGCATGCAGCTAACAGAAGATCGATGTAGCAGCAGATTTATCATAGGTTGGACAATATGGACATTACATAGCGAACCACGAAAATGTTACCTTCCATAAATAGTATTCTTACTACTGGCTATGACATAATGGACAGGTATGCCTTGACGTCAATACATGTTAATCACAAACCTGATTTAATGCCATTTATTTCCTTTAATTTACTTTGACTCGGATTTTCACTGCGGGGTTGGGATCAAGAAATTGTCATTTAAGGTTTTTAGAAGTTCCGGGGTGACTGGTTTTATATAAAATTCTACAGTAAAAGATTGGTTGTGGATAATAAAATTATTAGCATCTTGAGTATATTTTACTTAAAATAAATTATATTATATGATTTAGATATGGTTTAAAGGTATTGATAAATTCATAATCAATAGTATGTCCATAACTTAGAATTAAGATTTATTTTTACAAATAAAACTAAAATTTTGAATTTATTATTGGTTTGTATATCTAAATAAATTTTTGTGAAAAGAAACTATATAGGTATCATGACAGGATTCACCTATTCTGGAAAGTGAGAGTTTTTCACAGCTCGTATGTTATGGTGAAAATACTCTCCATTAAAATTAATGAATACTCAAAATAATTTTAAAAGTTTTCAAGTTAATTTTTGAAATTTAAAAGCCATAAGAATAAACAAATAAAGTTTTGTTGCCTAGCATGAGACCTGTGTCCACATGGTCTTAGAATGATGTTAAGCTCAAGGATGATGTACCTGGCAGCTTATCGGAGCCACGTTTGTTTAGGTTTGATGCATAGCTGAACCTAAGAACATTGAGTATAGTAGATCATTAGACTCATATCTGTTTAGACCTAGCACGTAGTTGAACAAAAAAATATTGGGTCTGGTAGATCGCCAAACTCATGTCTATTTGTGCTCAGCATGTAACTTAATTTAAGGATGTTAAGTCCGACCTATTTGTGCTCAGCATTTAACTTAATTTAAGGATGTTAAGTCCGACAACTTGTCAAATCCACTCCAATTTGGGCTCAGTGTCTGACTAATTTCAAGGATGTTAGATTTGACAGCTTATCAAACTATATCATTTTGAGCTAACATTGGCTAATCTCAAAGATATGGTGTGCTATTCTGAAATTATAAAGTTATAAAATCTCAAACATTTCTTTACGATTATCAAGTATTGAATAATATGTCAAAGATTATGAATTTAAAAAAAAAATTCGATAAAATTTCCTCTATTTTTTGTGGTAATAAGTTATCGACAACATTTCTATTATATGTCATTACAACTTCCATCTTGATCCAATCATCATGGATCACATCCCGTTCATCGATCAATCTCTCAGTACTTTTATTTACCAATATATTCAAGTCTCGATCAATCTCTCAATACTTTTATTTACCAATATATTCAAGTCTTATAATATCAATTAATAAGTCAATATAAAAGAATTACTAAAACAAATTGAAAAATAAATAATTCCATCACTAAAAAATAATAAATGTTGACTAACTACATATATGCATTTAGACTAAATGAATACAATATTAAGATTAAGAGTCATATTGACTTAAAACATCTAATGTATTCTATTATTTTATATTAAAAACTTATCTTATCTGATGGTCCAATAACGTAAAACTTGTCAAATTATGATTTTTTATTAAATTTCTAAATTTCTTCAAAAATTCTAAAATTTTAACCTTGGTTAAGGTATCATATTAGAAAACTTCATGCAAATTTTTTAAAATTTTCTAATAACCCAATCGAGAGTTATGAATTTTATTTTATATATATTTAGGTAATTTATTATCTTTCACCCAGAGAGTTTACATATTAGGTCTTAAAACTTGCTAGCCTCATGTCAATTTAGGCTTAACGCATGCATGAACCTAAAGATATTGGGTTTGACAAGTTGCCAGATTCATATATATTTATGTTTAGTGTGTAGATAAACTCAAGAATATTGAGTTTGATACTTTATTGAACTTATATATACTTGAGTTTAACGTATAGCTAAATCCAAGAAATTAAATTTGAAAGCAAGCCAGATCCTTATCATAAGTGCTTGATATTGTACAAAGTTTAGATATATTAAATTATTACCTTATTCTTTGACTCTTTTAAATATAAACTTAGACTAAAATATAAATTTGAAAAAAATATATTGATACAATAATTTTTAGTTAGTCTGCACTTTTTAGTTAGTCCGACTAGCTATATTCCTAGTCAATAAACACAAAATATTGTATGTTCATTAGGATTTGAAGTATTTTCAAAAGTTTGAAATAATGAATTGGATGTTGAATTTGTCGTTAATATTAACACTATAGTTTGAACATTATTTCTTTGAAATTATGGTGTATAATATTTTTTTAAAAATATATATTTTTATTTTTTTAACATTAATACATCATAAAAAAATACTAACAAAAATAGTTTTTGAAATTAACCATGTATTATTAAAGTTGGGACTCAATCTGAATTAATTCTAAAATCTCTTATTTTCTAAGACATTTATATAAACAACAAGCGGCAACCTTAAATGCCACAATGCCATGTTACAATATTGCCAATTACTGTAAAAGTTTAAATGATGAGTGAGCAATTTATCTTTTGGTGTAGATCAAATCTCATATTTAATTGAATTAATAATGATTAATGAAAATTGACTATGATCACTGTAATTTTTTTGATGTTTGAATTTGAGTGTCGTCGGACTTTCATCACCATGCGTATTGCTTTTGTAAGAAGCAAATTAGTCAATTAATTCATGCTGGCAATGGAACTTTGACTTTGGTTGATGCTGAGACCGCACTTTAGGTGGTTGTGTAATAACTAGTCAAAGCAACCATCATTAATTCAAGGAAACAAAAATAATTGAACTCCTTGCCTCCTCTCATCCCACTGTCTCTGCAAAACAAAAATAGAAGGCCAGAGCCCGCAATTTCTCACCTCAAAGTCGATTTATCGAGAGGCCCCTTTTTCCCGCACGGTGCCCCTTTTTTCTTGAGTGAAAGCTGCTGCGGCTGTCGTCCTCAGAGCAAGAAAACAAGAGAAACAAAGCAAGCAATGGAAAGATAAAGCCAGGGGCATAGACAGAAGAACACTTCAAAGAGTTTACTTTATTCAAACCATCGAGGAGGCTTTTTCTTTGGACGGTGGATCAAGAAAGTGAAATCTGTCATTCCTGAGGTCGGCTCATTGTCAATTCTGCACAAGCTTTATTCTGCAACATGTTACTGTAAGCACGTTTTTTTTTTTAATTTTAAAAATGTTTTAAAAATAATTTAAACTTTTTTACTTTAAATTTATTTTTTTAATATTTTTAAATTATTTTAATGTGCTGATATCAAAAATAATTTTTTAAAATAAAAAATAATATTTTAATAAAAAATATTTTAAAAATCAATTATAACCACGTTTCCAATCAAGTTTTTAATTGAGATATAATTTAAATATTAGTGTGTAATGGATTTGGATATTTTTCGTTTTCAATCAAGTTTTTAATTGAGATATAATTTAAATATTAGTGTGTAATGGATTTGGATATTTTTCGTTTCCAATCAAGTTTTTAATTGAGATATAATTTAAATATTAGTGTGTAATGGATTTGGATATTTTTCGTTTTCAATCAAGTTTTTAATTGAGATATAATTTAAATATTAGTGTGTAATGGATTTGGATATTTTTCCTTTGCAGTAGCAAAAACTTTTGGTAAATATAAAAAAAAATATTCAAAAAACAGCATAATTTTAATAAAGATATAATTAAAAATAATGATTTTGACTAAAAAGATCAAACCGTAAACTATCCCTACCTCTAACCCTAAATTAATAGTTAAAACAAGTTCTAAATAGTACCACACTCTAAATTATAAAAAATAAAATTCATAAACACAGACACTGATTGTTAATTTTAAAAATAAATAATAATCAATAATCTTAAAAATAAACCCTAAATAAATATAATAAATTTTTTTTAATTTTTGATTTTTGATTTTTTAATATTATTATTTGGTGTGAAGTTTTAATTGAATTTTATTTTTAATATCAAGTTAATAATACACCTTAAGCAAACCAGAGGATAAATAAAAAAAAACAAAAAAAACCGAAAGATTTTGTTGTATTAGGCTGGGTTTCCAGAAATTTTTGTCAAACTTAGCTAATTAAAAGAAAAAAAACCACGAATTTCATATTTTTCAGAAGAAAAAGAATTTAGTGTCGACTCCACGTGTACACGTGGAACCCTGACGTGGGGCTTGGGGTGTTGAATGGGGGCAGGAAAAGGGAAGCAGAGACAGCCCTTGAGGAGAAACCAAGCAAGACATGCTAAGCTGAAGTGTTTGCCCACTTGAAGAAACTATTCGTAGGTTCCTCATTATCACATGTGGTTGTAAATTGCCTTTTTGGACGGGCATCTTTGACAAAAAGCTTGACCAGGATATGTACACGTCGCCCATGAAATTAATTAGGCACGTGGATAAAACTTGGTTTGTTTTTGTGTTGTAATAATTTTTTTTAAAAAAACATTTTTTTATTGTTTTATAAAATTAATATTTTTTAATAATTTTAGATTATTTTAATATGCTAATATCAAAAATAAATATTAATGTAGTGATATAAAAATAAATTACTTGTGATTATTGCCTAACGATACCGTGATTCAATGAAATCTGTTATTTCTGAGTAACATACCGAGTTTTATACCAACTTGCAAGTAAAAGCAATATTATTAGGTATCTATGTATCTATCAGTCGGAGTTGAATTATTAAGCTTCTGATTAGGATTAGGGGTGGATTAAAATTTATTTTTTTAAAAATAATTTTATATTATTTTATGTGTTAATATTAAAAATAAATTTTTTTTTTTTAAAATATTTTTTATTGTTTTATAAAATTAATATTTTTTAATAATTTTAAATTATTTTAATATGCTAATATCAAAAATAAATATTAATGTAGTGATATAAAAATAAATTACTTGTGATTATTGTTTAATGATACCGTGATTCAATGAAATCTGTTATTTCTAAGTAACATACCGAGTTTTGTACCAACTTGCACGTAAAAGCAATATTATTAGATATCTATGTATCTATCATATCAGAGTTGAATTATTAAGCTTCTGATTAAGATTAGGGGTGGGTTAAAATTTATTTTTAAAAAAATAATTTTATGTTATTTTATGTGTTAATATTAAAAATAAATCTTAAAAAAATTAAAAAATATATTATTTTGCTACATTTATAAACTAAAAATACCTTAAAAAATAACCATTACCACACTTTGAAATACCTTATTGATTAATTTACAATTTATCTAATGATTCAACTCAACTATTTTTTAAACTAGAATGATTTATTTTTTAATAAAATATTAATTCCATCAAGTTTAGACTTAATTTAAATAAATTTCTAAAACTCAAATAGATTAAATAAGTATGATCATCTCAATTTTTTTTCTATTCAATTAAGAATTTAATTTAAATCAATAATATCTTTACCAAGTTAAGCTAGATTTAATAATTTATTTTAAGGAGTACTTTATCCTCCGGTGAGAAAATGAACATGAAACCCGTGTACTTTGCTAGCTTTTAATATAACAAATATGTGTGGCCCTCGAATTCTTGTTATTATAACAAATAAGGCATGTTTTATTTTATCTTCAAGGACTGATTTACCAAGTTAGGCTTTATCATTGGATATTTAAGGTGTTATCTCGAGAAATTTTTTATATTGATTCTAAATTCTTCTCTCATCCCATCTAGCAAATCACTACACAAATGAGATATATGATTTATTTTTCTTTTTTTGTTATTCATTTTAAAGCTATAAATTTATTTTATTTCTCTATCCTTTTAATTTTCTATGTTTAGTAATGCTAAATAAATACAATTTTAAATTTATATTTAAAAATATGATAATGATTGTTTTTTAAAATATTTTTTGCTTGATAATGTATTAAAATAATATATTTTTTATTTTTTAAAAATTATTTATGATATGAGTATATTAAAAGGATTTGAAAATATATAAAGTGAATAATTTAAAATAAAAAATAAAGAAATTATTTTTTAAAATTATTTTTCAAATAAAAAATAAACGGGCTCTAGTTTCCGTGCGAAACTTGTCTTAACATATTCTAACTATAGTGTTGATTAAGGTAACCATACCACGTCACTTTCATTCAGTAGCGCTATTGTCTACTTTCTCTCAATGATTAACTCGCCAAGTTAATTACCTATTAATCTCACTTGATCATGAAATAATCACCGAGGGTCGGTAAGCTAAGCTACTAGCCAATGTATCTAGAGTCTTGAGACCCCGTAATTATCACAAGGTCAACCACCAATCCCCTAATTAACCACCAAAATACGAAAATAAAACGGGACCCACTCTCTGGTAATAGATCCACGTGTCATCTAAAAAATCTAACTTCATTAAATAACATCTCTCAGGAGATAATTAATGATCGAAGAGGGTGGGGGGCTCCTAAAGAGACAAAAAACAGCACAAGAGCCCCGCCTTGATTTTCAATCAAACCAAACTGTGGTCCCTACCTTTCCATAAATCTTAAGTCACCGCTCAAATGTCGACACGTGCACGATTTTTTATGGTCAAAGTTTACCGTAATCCCCATGTAAATGACTCCTCCTTGATTGGACAGCTAATCTCACAGGTGGCTGGGACACTTGCAGGCCTTACATGCTCCGGCTGTCGTCGCCGGAATGGTTGCCGGTTTTCGACTTCTGTTGTCGGGTTCTTTGGAGCAACATCTCCCTTCCATATGATTGCTTGCTCCATAAAATTTGTGCCCTTTTAATTTTTTGAATAATTAATGTATTAATGAGAAATTTTTTATAACACAATTTGGTTTGCATTCATATATGAGTTAATATTAATATGGAAACAAGGTAGCTTTATTATCATTATTATTTGAGAAAAGCTTTCTTCAATTTGAATAGACATCTCTGAAATGATGTTTTTCTTTTCTCATCTGATAAGCTAAGTATTAAAAAAAATATATTTCCGTACAAGTCCCTTGTGGGAAACTTAAAAAACCCAAGTAATTGAAATTTATAGACATGTGATTAAAAAATTGCATTTATAATTGTAAAAATAAAACATAATACATGCACTTATTCACATAATTTTAGGGGCCATTATTCACATAATTTTAGGGGGCCATTGTTTCCATCAAATGATTTTGCTTAACCCTTTAATAAATCTAATTTTAATTTTATAATAATAATAAATTTTATATAAAAAAAATCATAACTTATTAACAAAAATATCATCGAGATGATATTATCACTCTAATTACTATTATTATTTATATTATTATTATTATTAATATTATTATCAAAATAAAAATAATAAATTGATAAAAAATATCATTATCAAAACCTCTACAATACTCATTCCGATCAAAAAATTGCCTCAATTACTCGTGTTTTTAAAATGAGTTTTTAAAATTAATTATAGATTCATCATCACTCTCTTCATGATCATCTAGTTTTTTTTTCTCCATCTCCCCCAATTGATATAATAATTTATCTGCTTGTTTTTATAACTTTATTATTACTGATTATAACTTTATTATCACTGATTAATGAATTAATTTTTAAATTTATCTTTATATATTTTTTATTGTTTTTTTCCTGACAAAGAATCATATTATTTTCTTCTACACAAGCTCTATTTATACTAGTTCAATATCTAAACTGACGAAGAAGAACATAAAATTCAAAAAATAAAAAATTCATAAATAAAATATTTTTTTAAACTAAATAAAAGTAATAATAGTTAATTAGATAAATAACTTTCCATAAGATTCGTTTTGCATCATTTCATCAATGACTTACAGTGGACTTCTCTGCCAACAAATAATTTTGTCAATATTTAAATTAACTTAAAGTCAGATAAATTGAACTTGAGTTTTATGTTTGTGTGTCTAGCTAGATTCTTACCCTTCCTCTTATAGTTAAATACTGGCCGTTTACGGAAAGCTCAAAGTTAATATAATATATGCACGGTCCAAGGAGAAACATTATTAAATATACTTTTTTTTTCCTAAATATTAAATTTAACTCTCAAGATCCTGCTAGCAGCATATATAAATATTATTCAAAGGTAGTGGCTGATAAGTAGTTGCACTTCTTTGTATATATAATCATCAATAGAAGTGTAAATTCTTGAAATGATAATGTGATTATAAATAAAATGGCATATCTTAATTAATATGATAAAATAATTGAATGACTATGATCAATAATGGAAACTCTTCTCGTTATATTAAGAATAAGAAAATAGGGGTACAACCTAGACGCTTATATTAAAAAAACATGGGCTATCAAGCTAGCTTGTTTTCTGATAATTAATTAATAAGTTAATTACGTGAATAAAGTTTGACATCGTATTAAGCCAAGAAATTTGGTTGGGAAATTGAAAATTGAGAAAGAAGAAACTGATTGATCAACCTCATTAATTCCCAATTCATTACATGAAGTTACTAACATCTAAACTATCTGGGATTTCGAATTTCAAGATGTTGCTGCAGTAGCTTTCCCTCTCATCTTCAGCGCTGCTGCTATTGATGAAGGTTGAATTCGAGTTCAATGGCGTGGGACTTGAAGAAGGAGTTGATAAAACTGAAGCAAAACCAAAGGTTTGGTTGCTGTTATTGGAAATAAAAGTTGAGGCCTCAGAAGAAGGGTCTACAAGATCAGTCCCGTGGCAGTTGTCGGCGCTGTTGTAACTTGATACTGCAGGCACATAATAATCTTCTGATAAATTCGAGCCCATCGTGTTTCTTTGCCACTGATCATGAGTGCTTAACTGCGAATTTGGAGAGCTAAAGTTGGTAATAGTACTTAATTGGTATTGTTCTCCATTGGGGTCCATTTGCTGCGGTTCATTAGAAAATGTAACACAACGGGTGGTAGTCAATGGAGTGCACGTAGGCATTTCTTGACCTGGGGTTAGAAACTGGTTAGCTTGATAAATTATCGATTGGTGCTGGCTTTGATGGACTTGTGGGCTGGAAAGATGGTTTTCTTGATGACCATTTTGGAAAGCAAAATCTTGGGTTTGGTCACGTTGAGAAGATAAGAGAGATGTGGCTAGCCTTGAGAGTTCTGGGTCGCCTAGAGGTTCAACCCCAAGAATTCTTGACATGTTCATCCTGGAGGAGTCGTAAAGAGGCGAGTTGAGGATTGAGGAGAGGTCTAAAAGATCAAGCCTTGGACCATGAGTCACTGGATCAATTCCCATTCTCAGAAGCCTCTTCCTGATGTGTGTGTTCCAGTAGTTCTTGATTTCGTTGTCGGTTCTTCCAGGCAGTCGAGCAGCAATGGCAGACCACCTATACATCAAATATCAAACGAAGAAAAAGAAGTTAAGATCAAATTTTCCACGACTCCTTAACTCCACCTATGCATGTTTGTCAAAAGAAGACTTACTTGTTTCCCAAAATACCATGTAGCTGAATTATTGTCTCTTCTTCCTCGAAAGAAAATCGACCTCTCTTGATATCAGGCCTCAAATAGTTAGTCCAACGAAGACGACAACTCTTTCCACACCTCTGCAACCCTGAACAAAGTAAGAAAACAAAACCCATCAACACCATGTCCACAAATTGAAGCCTAAGATAATTGAAGCATCAAAACCGATGTATAAAACAATAACATACCAGCATTCTTTGGAAGTGTTCTCCAGTTGCCATAGCCATGTTTTTGTATGTAATCAATCAGCTTCTGATCCTCATCTGGTGTCCACGGCCCTTTCTTTAGCCCGTTTTTCACACAGCAAGGTGCCCTCCCCATGTTGCACTATCAAGTACTCCTGGCTATTGCAATTCGGTGCTGTGCTTGCTAGAGAGAAAATCCAGAGGTAGATATTTTGCTTCAGTTTCTGAAAGTTGGAGCAAAGAAATGGATGCTGGGTCCGCATGGGCTTGTAGTTGTGTATAAATAGTCCTCCATGGGAAGGTTAGGAAACAAAATGAAGTCAAGGAGGATTCGGTGCCGTCCGCTGCTTAGCGACGTGTCCCTTCTCCCTGGAAAAATTAAAATGTAAAGTCTAATTTCTCCGTCACCATATCGTAAAATACGGATTTAATTTCTCATGCAAAATCTTACAAGTAATGTGTTTTAAATCTCAATTTGTGGTACCATATCTATCATCCATGCCTTTTGGGTTCATATTAGCTGTCACCAATATGAAATAGCCACGTACTCCTCCCACCTTTAACATGACCTTTGCTACAGGGTTTCTTCTTTGATTCATGCATGGCTCCGTGCCACAAAGTTAAGATGGCTGGCTTGAGCTTGTCGTGTCTGTGTGCGTGTGGAAAACCATGCTGTCGCCTTTTAAATCATTGATGGGCTACTCATGTTGTCGAGGGCCTGTTCAAGAATTTTAGCTAGATTTTTATGTAAATGATTAAGCAGTTTTAGTTTTGGGTGTCATAAATGAAGTAAGAGCATTTATGATGCAGATTGTGATAGTTCTCCTCCAATTATCTGTTCTGAGATAAGATTTTCATTTGGATTCATAGATTTTCTACTTAACAGACTTTTTCTTGACGAAAAGATTTTATATATACACGTTTGAGGCCTATTTCGTTTCAATCATTCGAAAAAAAATGTCTAAATCTTCTTTCTGTCATCTGGACTGATATAATAGGCAATGAATTATGGATTAATTCAAGAGAAAAGAGAACATTTTCCCTTGCTTGTTGTCATATATATATATCTATATATATAAAGCAGACTTTTTTTTTTTGAGCACAGAAAGAAACCAAAGGAAAGGAATTTTGGTTAATTAATGTGAATACGAAGGACTATAGCATAAAGCCTGACTGACTTAATGGAGTTATACAAAAGCCAATTCTTATCTTTTTGCTGAGAAATTTCTTTCTTTTTTTTTCTTCTACTGTTTTGATAGGTTAATTAGTTTTTTTCTGCTGATTATCCTTTTACACTGGCGCTTAAAATTTTGAACTGTGATTTCTTTTTATACTGTGAGTGTGTGATATCAAACCTACAATTAATCACTTTCTTCCTTAGCCACAGGTACTTGATTACTTGTTGTCAAGCAGAACGTCAAGACCTCAACTTCATTGACTTTCGACGAATCAACTGAGCAATTATTATCAGGGATGATAACTTTTTTATTGAGTAGAATCAGAATAATTCTGGCCTAATCAGTGGTTCAAATTCAACTTTAGATCCGATTGCATGTAAATTCCGCTACACAAAATCCTATCCCTCGACTTGCGGCTCAGCTCCAACTAGGTTCAGCTCCACTCGACTTGGCGTGAATAATGACGTGACAAATGGGTTCCATGTTGCTAACTTGGATGCCGACATAGCATGCCACCTGTGTATGCTGACGATATGATGACATCATAATCATCCAGATCTCGCATGTGGATTGGGTCATCTGATATTCGGGTCGGGTTAGCCATCTGGACGAAAAAGACACGTGTGACTCGTGGCGCGCGTGGCCAGCCACTCCACCAGCGCGTAACAGCGAGTGTGGCCATGTCCGATGTTTGATTTTGACGCGGTTTTTACTAGTGGTTTTGTCTCTTCCTCCTCTACGCAGTGGTATGGCCAAAATAGAATTTTGACAACTTTTATTTTTGAGCAAAATCAAATAATACTTTAAACCATGTGCTTTGATACCAATTGTTAGGAATTCAGACTGGTGATGTACTGATATTTGCTTATAGGAGGCCAAGTATAAACATAATATTTAACGTGGTTCGACAAATCGCGGATATCCACGGGAGAATCGATATTACTAGAGATAGAGAAAGACTACAAAACAAACACATGGAAGAGGAGAACTACACCCACTCAAACTCAACTCCCAGCTCACTGTTGCAATGGTATTAGGGCTACTGCCATTGACAACCCCTCTTTCTTTTTTATTTTCTTACACACACTCACCACTCTCTCACTCTCTCATTTTGCTTAAATAATACCTCTATTTATAGACATCAATGATAAGATAAAATTCAGAAATCATGACATGATTTGTGGTATTAATGATGGTAGCACATAAGTTATACCATTTTATTAATAATTGATACAACTTGATTACATCCTTATTATTATAGGTTTTTGACAATGACAACCCTACTCTTTAGGATATGTCGTAAATGTATTGCTAATTACTTGCAATATCCCAACATATTTTCCCTTGCTTGTTGTCATATATATATATATATATATAAAGCATATTTTTTTTCTTTTGAGCACAGAAAGAAACCAAAGGAAAGGAAGTTTGGTTAATGGGAATACGAAGGACTATAGCATAAAGCCTGACTGACTTAATGGAGTTATACAAAAGCCAATTCTTATCTTTTTGCTGAGAAATTTCTTTTTTTCTTCTACTGTTTTGATAGGTTAATTAGTTTTTTTCTGCTGATTATCCTTTTACACCAGTGCTTAAAATTTTGAACTGTGATTTTTTTTTTATACTGTGTGTTTGTGTGTGTGTGTGTGTTTGATATCAGACCTACAATTAATCACTTTCTTCCTTAGCCACAGGTACTTGATTACTTGTTGTCAAGCAGAACGTCAAGACCTCAACTTCATTGACTTTCGACGAATCAACTGAGCAATTATTTTCAGGGATGATAACTTTTTTCTTCAGTAGACTCAGAACAGTTCCTCAGAAAAATATAAATTAATAAAATTAAAGCATATATACGCCCTGCAGGAACACTTCCAATATATATATAATTGTTCATAAATCACAATCTGTAACTGCATGAACATATATTTTTCTGCTTATCTCCTCTTGAATTATAGAGTAATCATATGATTAGAGCTAGCACGATTTATTTATGTCACCAAAGCCATCGATTTCAAGGCTAGTCAAGCAAATCGTTTTTGGTTGCCAAACACGAAACCACTATGAACACAGACTAGAATTGGATCTAAACATAACTATCAACTTGAAACAAAGTGAAACATAGTATAAAAGATCAAGTTAAAGAAAGCCGAAAAGAAAGAAAAGTGCTTATTTAGGAATTATTTGCTACTCTACAATAACACTTATCATAACCTATTTTTATCATCACAGAAAAAACAAATTAACAAATAAAAAATATTATCAAAAAATATAAAAATAAAAAAAGATGCCCAAACATTCTAAAAATAATTAAAAATTAGTTAAGGATGTTTAAAATTAAAAAAATTAAAATTTAATAATATTTTATTCATCAATAAATAAATTATACTAAATAAACCAATTATAATTTTTTTAAAGGTAGATGATCTTCATAACACTACATTCATATGACAAGACTAATGATATAAACTTTTATGGCCCATCTATTTTCCACCCTCAAACAGTGATAAAACTATTTTTTTTCTTCCTTCTTTTCTCTTTCTCATATGGCCTTTCGTTTTGTTTTTCAATGAACTCAAGATAATTATCAAGACTAATAGCATTAACTATTGATGATCAATTTGAAATTTTTGAGCCAACTTTTACGTGATCCGTCTCTCCTTTTCAATCAATATGGATTAGACCTAACACGGTAGCTATGTATAATATAATACAAATTAAGCAAAGTTAATTCGTTTGAAGCTTTTTAACTCATAATTTGCCTCCCGTTCGCATGATTCGATGCATAATAAAATTAAGTTTGATAAAAAACATAGTAATTAATTTTATATTTATGATATTTTTATATTATATTATTTAAATCAGAATTGAACATGATTTAATCAGATAAATCATATACATGGTGTGATTTAATTATAAATTCATGATGCTTGTACTACTCGGAGTAAAATTTCGAATAATGATGCTTAATTATAAAAAAAATAATATATTTTTTAACCATTACACCAACTCATATAATATGTAGAAATAATAACAAAATGATTATATATGGTAATAATCTGATTAAAGCGGATGCTCTCATCGGTTAATTATTGATATACTATGCATGCATGCAACTCACACACATCATCAAAATCCCTTGTTCCTTATTATATCCTGAATCAAACTATAAAATAAGTGGATGATCAATATCCAAAGTATAATAGAAACTATATATTATATTCGCATGAATGACGACCACATTACATATATACGCGACAATTAATATAATATTACTAACAGCACGTATTTTTTATATAAATGCTTGTGCTTAATTATTCTTTTCTAATTAACTAATCTGGTTAGTCTGATCAAACGTGTGTCACCAAGCGAGAAGCTTGATTGGCCTTCAAATTGAAGGATGTAAGCACTCTGTTAAATAATTAAGCATCAATCTCTACTTGTTAATTAATCCTCTAATATGATGATTAGGCTGTTATAATTAGTAATTTGACATGGGGTGTCTCCATGACAACAAGCACGGAGACATTAGGCATGCCTGAGATTACGTACGCGTTAATCTTCATCAATTTAATTAGTCTTTTAAAAGCATTGCTATGAAAAAAATATTATTATTGTTTTTATTCTTGAATTCTAGGGGTATAACTTAACTAGTTAGGTTTTAGATTTATTTTTTATATATTACTAATTTAAATATTATAAATTTCAAGATTATTAGAAATTTATCTGGTCATTAATTTCAGGAATTTAAAAAATTAATTAAGGTGTATATAAACTAGTTTATATATTTACAGTTAAAAAAATATTTTTATTTATTTTTAATTAAATTTTTATAAGAAGTTAATCGAAAAGATTACTTCTAGTAAGATGAAGAAGGATATCCAAGAAAGCTAACGAGGACGAGGACTAGGGATAGGGTCTAAACTCAAAATATATACCTAGAGAAACTTATGTAGAAATCAATGTATGATAAATATATAATAATACACGACCCCATTTACCTAATATTATGCATTGATGGCTAAAGGTGCATAAGACAATTTTTCATGATTTTTTAATGGTGATGAATACTAAAGGTAATTAACATAATATTGTAGACTATCATTTATGCTCATTTCGTGTATATATGTGCATAAAAAAATACTAGTAAATTAAATTAAAGAACATAGTTTAATTAAATCGTTCACCAGACTCTTAGGATGATGAAGAATGAACTCCAGAGGGAGGGAATAATCCTCTTTTTCCCATGTATATGCTTAATTACACGTGCAATAACACAAGTAAATTGCATTATTGTATACAATGTTTATGTTGCTTCATTATCCCACTAAAGATATGGTAGCTTCTGGCTACAATAATCAACATTATATTATATTTCATCATGCATATATATATATATATATATAGCTAGATTCATTGATGTCAAGGAGGCAAAGACTTGATGATCAATGAAAGAAAAAAAAAATAAAAGAAGGAAAATCTTCTTGTCGGGAGCCGCCACCAGGCGTCATATGTTAAATCGTGGCAGCCTGTTGATGGTTTGATCTAGCAAAACAATGTCTCCTGTGCATGGTCCTGCTTGATACGTTAATTACATGTCCAGCTTTTAGGATTTGCTTTGTGCATGGGTTACCCAGAGAAGTTGCATATCTGTCATGGTGACCACCTCAACCGCTATCGATGTGCATGGAAACTTGGTAGATTAACTCAAAATATTTATCTCACGTTAGAAAAACAAAATCTCTCTTATAAGTATAGATTTTTACTGTATAGTAAATTAAATGAAAATGATAAACTCTCTTAATAGTTTTTTCAATGATATTATATTAAAAAATAAAATTTACAATTTGAATTAATATTTTTTAAATTTTTTAATTAATTTTGATAAAATTTACAATTTAAATTAACATTTTTTTTTTTAAATTTTTTAATTAATTTTGATATTCTACTTATGGGATAAAACTAAGTAGCAGCTATTCAATTTAATTTTAAATATAATTGTTATATTATTTTTAATAATTTAAGCAATAATTTAAGCTGCTGAATGAGATTTCTAAATATAATTTATGTTATTCTCACATTACTTTATGTTTAGTTTTTTTAATTAAATAAATATATATTATAAAATTCGAACTCGTGACCGTTTGACTATCAAAACTATGATGAACTATCTTAATCCAATAATTTAAATTGTTATATGAGATCTTAAAATATGATTTATATTATTTTTTAAATAAATATTAATATACCAAAACAATATAAAAACATTAAAATATCTATTTTAAAACAAAAAAAAATCAATATTTTTAAAACATAAAAATAATCAAAAAAAAAATTAATATTTTTAAAACATAAAAATAATCAAAATCATGATGCACGGCAGAGGCATCCAGCTATACATGGCGCAATGAAGCAGATTGATTTGAAACTGAAAAGCACTTGCCACTTCACATGTTTGAACTTAGATTGATTGGTACAGCTGCGAAGAAACAATGTATAAGACACATTTATTGGACGAACTCATCTTGGACACTGTGGCCTATGAATCTATGATTGCAAAAGTTAAGGAAGTTCTTGGACGCTACGGGGCCACGAAGCAACAATGTAATTAATGTTGAGGTGTGTACGATTCCATAAGAACTTAATTAGCCCTATGATTTCGATGAATATTGAGGCCGGAATTATTCAAAGCCAGATATAGCAAGGTTGACACTTCTGGCATGTTAGAATAGCCTGCGTGAAATAAATTTTATCTCTCTGGGTCTCGAGGATAATTTTAAATTTTTTTATTTAAATTTTAGTCTAGATATTCTGAGTTTACTTTACCCGCTCTATTGCGGTCCACATTTAATTTTTTAGAATCATATAATACTGAAGTGGTAACACCACATGCAGTTCATGGCAGTTGAGTTTGTGGAAAATATAGTGGGATCAACCTTTTGGCGCAGCCAAGAGAGAAAATTCAAGCTTTAAGATTTTGTCGCATTGTCTTGGGTGGCTGAAGTAAGAGGCCTTCGCTAGTATTTGCTATCACATAAAAAAACTGGTCAAGGTTTGTGCCAACCCATCCCAAACTAGGCAACATCTTAAGAACACCTTTATATCTATGTATAACTGAGTCCTGATAATAGCGTTAATCACATCTTGATTTTCTCTGCAAATCATCCTGATAATGGAGTTTGTGATTTCTTAAATATGATTAAACCTTTGAAGTTAATTTATTTTTAGATTTGAATTAGAATCATGCCTATTAAATTAATATTAAAAATACTTATTTTATCCAATCAAGAAATTTACATGATTATCATTGGTTAACATTTCACATTATATTTTTATTACTTATATTTTATCTTAGACTTAACTAATTTTTCTAGGAATTTTTCACCTTTAGTATTAAAAATTTCCGTTTAAATTTATTATTTTTAGTTGTGAATTATTCTATTTAACATTGATTTACCAATTTTTGAGTTTAGGGTTTACATTACCCTTCTAAAAAAATAAGTGGACTACCGGTTAGAGGTAATACAGTTTTTTTGCAGGGTCTATTAGTCATTATTATATTGATGGGAACAACTTGATCTTTTCATATTTTTAAAACATAATAAAATAATTAAATTACTCTCAACATAAAATTCTCTTTAACTGTCACTTATGAGTTTTTTTTTTATAATATGTTTTTAGTTATAATTAAGTTGATTGAGGAAAAATCTCATATTTTCATAAATACAGTATATTATTTAAAGCCAAAACATGTTGGCGCATGCATGCATCAATGTGTTTATTACTCTTTTATGTTCATACAATGCGTTACATTGTTATAATCTCGACACCGTGTAGTTTACTAACCTTTGATTTGGCATTGATTTTTTTTTCCTTGTTTTTTCCCATATTTTCTCTCTCATACTTGTTTTCCATGTCCAACCCTTCAAATTTTCAAAGCAGCACTTTAATTATTATTTTTTCCATCAAATATGGTCTTTGTTTGTTTAATTACTATTTGTTTTATTTAAAATAATTTATTAAATTAATTTTTTTTAATTTCATTCTTATTGAATTTTTTATCTATTAAAATTGATACTCATTCTATTGATTACTATTTCTTTAAGATAATTTTTAAATTTGATTTTTTTTAATAATTTTATCATTTTTCAGTTTTTTCCTATTAGATTTGATCCTTGTTTTTTTGATTTTTTTACTTTGATAGTTTTTTTAAATTTATTGTTTTTGGATTTTATCCTTTAATATTAAACTGGTTGAGAACTGATCTTTTTGCTTGAGCCCGAGTCTAGAATTTCACAGGTTATAAATTTATAAGATTAATTAATCCAGGTTTAAGAGATTCTCCTGAGTGCTTTTATGCTTTTTTTAAAAAAACTCATTTTTTCCAGTTTTAATTTTTAGCTTTTATTTAATTGGAGATTAAGCTCCCTTGTTTGTTTAGTTTTAATTTTTTACTTGCAGATTGGACAAAATGGTTTCGGTTCAAAACTAAAATTTTAGGATTAAAAACCATTTGAATATGTTATTAATGCGAATAAAAACTAGATTATTGATTAATCATGCATAAGGCAGGTGCATGTGCAAAGAAATGAATGAAATTGGTCCTAATTAAGGGGGTAAAGCAATATTCTTTCCAAGAATATGAAGAATATTGTCTATAAACCCAACCACTGCCTAGAAAATTAACCCAATAACCAAGACCCTATCAAACCCATGAATCAGTATATTTGACTTCTAAAACATGTATTTTTTATCCAAACAAGTCACCTAAATAAACATGCTTGAATCTAGAAAACTAACAAAAAAATATATCAAAATCAAGCATGAGATGCCAAATCCAAAAAACTAACAACATAAAATTGTCTACATGTTTATGTAATATCAATTCAAAATTAGTTTATTCAACTTATTTTTATACATGAACAAGCTCAACAAGCTAAAGATAAACATACTTGCTTTAAACATGGATAACTTAAACTAAACTAAAGTTTAAAACAACATTTATATATCAAAATGAGAATTTAAACAATAATTTAAGTACATTAAAAACATAAAGAAAATATTAAAATAACTTTATTAAACAAAAAAATAAAAAACAAAGAGGTGAATACAATATTTGTTATTAAGCATTCAAAATTCATTTCTTATGTATGAAACTATAAACAATAAACAAAACAAACAATAAAAACAATACAAACAGGCCACAAAGAACCTATTTTTGGCTATGTAATGTATACCTAGAATAAACATTTTTTTTAAATATATTTTTCTTTAAGATTTTTTTGCCTCTTGCAAGCTTACAAAGCTTTAGGAAAACTTGGTTTTTATTTTTAGATCTCTAACCTTATATTTCGTACTGTTATTACTTTATTTTTTCTATCTTTTCTTATCCTTTTTCTTTTTTCCCCCTAGTTTTTATTTTTCTTTCTAAACATGTTTGGGGGGGGTATTTATAAGGTTTTTAGAGATCTTAAATCTATTTCTGACCACTTGATTTTAAGAGAAGTGATGTGAACCTTTGATAATGGCTTATTGAGGAGCCTTTGTGTGTAAACACATAAAAATCAAATCGAATTTTAAAAGATAGATGTGCTGCCGGGGATGACCGAGTTGCCCACTTTCAAGGCTTCATCTGAGACATTATGACAACAATTTCGCTTAAGACTACCTAAAGTTGGTAGAGGAGATGCACATCTTTTATTTTTATCCAACATTGCTCAATTTAAAGGTCTGTAGCTCCATATTCAAGCTTTTGAAGATGTCATCTTAATAAACCCAAACTGTCAAGGTCGACTAAGTTGCCTAGTTTTAAAGCCTCATCGAAGCAATTCTAATATCATCTTTTGCTTAAGATCACCTGAATTTGATAAAGGGGATGCACACCTTTCATTTGAATCCGATCTTGTTAAATTTAAAGATCTGTAGATCAACACTCATATCTTTGAAGTTGTCAATATGATCAGCTCCAAGTCTTAAAATTAAGTGATGACTGATCAAAGATAAGATGGTAGGGGCTTCTATGGAAAAATTAGAATGTAAACGTCAAATTTCATGAAAATAAAGTTTTAGAGGGGATGTTCCTTTTCATTTGCAGAAATCCCATGCTATTTGGAGGTCTAGAACACTAGAATGAATTCTTGGAAGTGCCAACCTGTTCATTATGAATTGTCAAGGAAGAAAATGACTAAAGACTAAACGACACGTCATCCTGGTTAAAATCCTAAAAATTAGGGTATTAATTTGTGATTTGGCAAAGTTTCACTTTATTCTATATTCTTCTAATTATGGCACGTGCACCCTTATTTGATACAAA
This sequence comes from Populus euphratica, assembly GCF_000495115.2. Classification (NCBI taxonomy): domain Eukaryota; kingdom Viridiplantae; phylum Streptophyta; class Magnoliopsida; order Malpighiales; family Salicaceae; genus Populus; species Populus euphratica. The sequence goes on along the minus strand of NW_011499962.1, from coordinate 533,800 downwards.
ATTTCACTTTAGTCCCTATTCTGCCAAGTTTCATTTTAGCCCTTAAGTTGGCTCACTTTTTCCATTTGGTCTTTGGCTTCGAGTTTGTGTTTTTTTTTACTTTTAATTGACAAACAAACTTCTAATTTTTTCAATTTAGCCTTTGATTTGATTAATTTCAGTATTTATATTCACATGTCTTTTGCAGTTTGATCCTTCATTTTGAATTTGTGCATTTTAACTCTCAATTGACTAATAAACTTTTAATTTTTTTCAATTGAGCCCCTGATTTGGTCAATTTTAGCCCCTAAATCAATGTATTTTTTCCAGTTTGGTCATTGGTTTTGGATTTCTTCAATCGAGTCACTAATTGTCTATTAAACTTCAATATTTATGTAATTAAGCCCCTGATTTGACCAAATATACTCCTAAAAATTGCAATTTGACCCTCAACCTTTAATTTCTTCCAATGAAAATCTAAATTGACTTTAAAAATCAATTTTCATGCAATTAAGCCCTCAATAAATTCAAATACATCTTGAATAGTTTTTATTTTATCCTTAAACATCTATTTTTGAATTTTCTTACTAAAATTGAATTTTTTTTATTAATAAGGTCTTCATCAGTTAAAAATATATTGTAAAATTTTTCAATCTTGTATAATTGATCTTCCTCAACCAATCTTCAGTGATTTCATGAGCATTTTGGGATACTCTTCTCACTAATATATATATATATATATATTCTTCTAACATTTTTTTTATTTTTGTATTTTCTCCTAACTTTTTTATTTTTATTTTTATTTTTTAAATGTTTTTATAGGATGCAAAAATAGATAACAACAAGATACTCATTTTATAATATTTTATAGGATGCAAAAATAGATGACAACAAGATACTCATTTTATAATATTTTATTTGATATGCTTTCAGAGTCATTGTTCTAGCTATGTGGGCAGCGTCGTCATATGTCCTTTCATAATCACATTAAAACTATTTTGGTGAGCTTTTTTAGTGGTGAGTCAGTGTTCATGATATAATAACAATAAGTCTCTAATAAGCTTTTATTTCTTCTCTGATCTTTACAATTTATTTTTTAAAAATATTAGTGTCATATATATATATATATATATTGGTTAGACAACTATCTAGGAGGCCTTTATTTTTTATGGCTCTAAGTCCTAACAGCTCATTAGGCAGTCGAAAAGGCCCCCTCTATTATGGCATAGCCAATGGCAGATCCCCTCCCCTCAGACTCCATAAAGGCTATGACATATCAAATTAATTGAAAAAACCGATCCAAAGTATCAAACCGGAAAAAAATACACTTACAATTCTTTTTTTAAAAAAATAAGTGTGGTTCAGTTTCAGAGCTCAAAAACCAAATTATACCGAACCATTTTTTAGAAAATAAAAAACAATAAAAAACTAAAAAAAGCCTACTCTTATTATATCAATACCAATTTAAAAGGGCCAACTATAAGGCCCATGTAAACATTTTTTTTTAAATAAAAAACCAAATTGTTGGATTTGAGCTAGGTATTCGGTTTGGTTCAATTTAAAATAAATAAAACCTGATTATGCCAGATTTTTTTATTCGAACCGAGCCGAACCAACTGCATGCTTACCCCTAGTTATAGCTGTAGCTAGATTTCACTCTTCTAAGGAAACAGTAACTTGTAGAAATGAAGAAAACAGCAAAATATGATTTCGCATCCCGCTACTTTTTCTTCCCCATGAGCATGAACATATTTGAAAGATTGTTCCAGCTGATTCAAACAGTTCACATGCACAGATTATTCATCCTGGAAAACTCTAGATGAGTTGGCATGATGAATGAATGACGCACACAGCATCAATGCATGACAAAAATGGGGTTTTCTTATGAATGACGCACTCAACATCAATGCATGGCAAAAATGGGGTTTTCTTACTTTGTTAAACCTACAGCTCAACACTCAATCATCACCTCACGAAATGTCATGCACTGCGTTGTTAATTTGGAAAGAAACAATGCTGTCCACAAATTGCTTCCCACTGAGCCATCGAGTATATGAAGGAATGGTTCCTTAAGTCTGCCTTTCACATGCACGTCAAGATTTCATGCTGCATTTCCGCTCTTAGAGGCCTTTCACATCACATGTACAGATATTCAATTAATATTGCCTCCTCCACGTAACAATTTGTGAAGGAAAATAAACTAGGAAGCAGTGACCGGCAATAATTGGAGAAATCCATGCTCACTCTATGACTTGTTCAGAGCAATTCATCTGGGTATTTGTTTTCTTCAAGAACAGGAGGGGATTGCTGTCAGAGTCTCGTAATGACTCTTTGGATGGGTACATCGAGCCAAGTTGAACTACAGGGAGTATCCCCTGCTATTCATGAAGAAGATAACAAAACACAGCTTCAGAACATCCATGAAAAATATGGAATATCATTCTCAAATTCTAAAATGACAGTAGTAAACAATAAACAGCAGTTTAGCTCCCATATATTTTTGGGTCACCAAGCATGAGTTGATCCCGTAGCTAACATATAATACCCTGTTAAGGAAATAATCATGATATATACTCTTCATTATTTCATAATCAATAAAATGAAGAAATTAAGGAATTGAACAAATTAAGATAATTGAAAATTTGTTTTTATCATTTAACCAAAGGAGATCGTTATCTTTCTCTTCTATTTTTAATTTCCACATGGTTGTAAATATTAGCTTCCTCTTCTGCAGCGGACAACTTCATGTTATTCATAGATCACTTTAAAACACTTTTTTAATTCTGTTCATTGTCTATAAAATATTTTATTTACTATCCTCTTCAATGATATATCAACTCATAATTTATTGATTCATCTTCTTTGATAAAACTATCACTGTTGTTATTATGAAACCATAACTGTGCCTTTTGTGTCGTTTCTATTTGGGTATTTACTCCTTGTTTATTGTTATATCCAAGTGCAAATATGAGATTTTAACTTCGAATTTGATTCACAGTGCATGATTGTTTCCGCTGATGTTCTTATGGTTATAAATATTTTCTATAATTTGCTTTATTCTATTTTCTTATGTGTTCTGTTGTTGTAATACTATATTAATCAAATAATGAAATAATATCCTTTTCTTCTATTCTAAATTTCTACAACACCCATTTAATGCATGTTAGACAAATTGAGATAGCATCACAGCACATTCAGTTCGCCTGAGTCTGTATTGAGAAAAAAAAGAGAGCAGTAGGATTCATCAGAATGAGAGATGCAACAGTGATTACTTTTGGTTCTCCATTTCATGAGATAATGGGAGTTTTACTTCTAATAGCTTACTAACTCATCCTAAGAAACTCTGAAGAAAAATAAACTTTGAATGGTGTGGCATGATTCTTCACGAGTTTACTTCTGTGAACTGGGTTAAAAGAATGATAAAAAGTAATTTAAAACCAATTTTGAGCATCCCTCAATAGCGTGGTTTTTGGTTTAAAATGATTGTTGATTCTTTGTTATAATATCATGAAATTTAATGAATAGTTTCAATTTATTTAATAAAATTTAGTATAAGATAGAGGCAGTCCTGATAATATAAAGCCATTCTTCAAGGTTCATCAATAAATTAATATTTTAGGTTGAGATAATTCTTTGTCGAAGATATCTAAAAAAAATGCAGGTTGCAGATTCATCTAAGGTTTTATATCCAAAATGATTGTCATTTTCCCATCAAGGAATTCATGAAGTATAAGAAATCATCTCCAGAATCTGGTCATGTATATTACCAGTAGCTAGTCACATGAACGCCTCTCGAAGTTTCAAGCTTCATGGACACATGTTATTCCAACAGCATGATCCGAAGCCTATAGAATACATTTAGTTGAGGAATGAGGTCATGCCATAGCAGTTTTGGTATTCTTTTCTCTAGAATGAAGACTGACGCTCTACGTAAAGCTACCATTTAGTACTTGCATAAACTGCATAGAAACAGAAGAACTCTTATCATGGAAAACGATCCGAAATTGATGTGATGGACTAGATAAAAGGATAGAGTTGGGAAAGCAGAAGCATAGAGCTGAAGCACAAACAAAAGGGTAGAGTGTTGAAGCACAGATGATGCTGAAGCACAAAAGGTCTGGAGATGAAGAACCAAGACATGAACTTAAGCATCGATCATATAGCATTTTTGTCAAATCTCACATGGTATTCTAAAAGTGTTTTGACAGATACTTCAAAATTAGCATTTCAAAAGACGAAGTTTAGGCTGAATTGTATTAAATAAACAGTAAGAAACTTCATTTATCACTAGAAATTATGTGGTGAAAAACATTTCACGGAACAGAATGTCTATAAAAGTGCAGAAATCTCATTACCGAAGCATTTTCAGCTCCGGAAAATCAAGGTTAAAGTAGGCACGTATAAGTAGCTAAATGCAGTTAAACAGCAGATGAATCAAACTAAAACTTCCACAACATGTCTGCCGAAGGAGAATCTCTTTATATCTCACACTGTCAGTATCGCTTGTTGCGCTGAAAGATTGCTGATGGCAGCAACGATTCCCATGTCTGACTGTCCGCATTGCAAAAACCCGCCTTGGGTACTAAATGCCTTCATCAACGAAGCACCTGGATCCACCCATTAGACGTGATAGCTGCCTTGCCCATGTTCCGCAGCCAACATGAACCACCATTATGATCTCTGATCTGGAGGGGATGCTTTCAGATATTTGAACATCAGTGGTGGATTAGTGGGAAATAGCCTCCTGCCAGTTAGGGCAGCCCATGACACCTAATGCAATCTAGCCAACTTGGGTTCAATTTTTGTTTCTGCTAAAGACTATCCAGCAACTATAAATTACAATAGAATATACACATAGAAACTCGGCATTGTTCAATAAAACTGGCCATATAAAGGTTTCACTTAGCTTAATTGATCGTCCTTGGACGGAAAGCTTTACCTGTGATCTTTGTGGGTAGGAAAGCTAATTTCCACAAGGATGGTATCATCTAGATACTAAACTTAAGAATTTGGATGACAGAAAAGGCCTACAATGGGACAATCGTTGGAAGCTAAGAGGATGTCTCTACAGAAACAATGAAAGATTATGTGAGCGTGCAGAAAACATTCCATCTGATTGTGTGTGTAGCTTTAAGATGGAACTATAAATATATATTTCAAGCATCATTCAGGAGTTTTAACATAAGTAGCTTTAGAGCATATTTGAGAATATTTGAGAATGATATGCAAATTATATTTTTAAAAAATTTAAATTTTTTTATATTTTTTATTAAAATTTAATATGTTTTGAATCGTTTTAATGTATTGATGTCAAAAATATTTTTTAAAAAATAAAAAACATCATTACATGCATTTCAATACAAAATATTATTTGAAAAATATTTACAATCACACTATTAAACAAACTATTAAAATAAAACTATAAATATATATTCCAAGCATCATTCAGGAGTTTTAACATAAGTTTATTATATTTAGTCTCATCAAATATATTCCATTGCATCGTCACATTACCCTGCATTGACGATATTGTTAATTTAATATGCTTTTAGTCAATATATTGGTGTATTACATGTGGTATTATTATATTTATATAAATATATATTTATTATTCATAAAATTTTAATTTATTTTTAATATTATATAGATTTTAATATGATTAATAAAATTTAATTTAATTATTCCTAAAATAGTTTAGGATATTTATAAGAATCTTAATATAATGAATTTTCTTATTAAATTAAAAAAAAAAGGTTTTCCAAAGAAAATTTGTATTAAATAAAATTTATTATATTTGAGAAGTAATTTTAGTCCTGGTATAATCAAGTAGGGACTTGATTGATTAAATTTTTAAAATTATCTTCAAATAATATATGAATATTATTTAAGAGGTAAATTGATATTTTATCTATTTACAAGGTTGTTTTAATTTTCTTATAAATAGTAAGATATACCTTTTATTTGTTGTTGTTGTTGTGTTATTTGTTAGATAAAAAAACTATGTAAGTCACGGAATAAAAAGCTAACATTATAGATATAATAATATTTTTCTTCTAAATAAGAATTTAAGAGATTTTTTACTAATAATTCATGTAAATTACTGTTGAAAGTGGGATAATTAGACGGTTTAAAGATCTTTATATAATAAATTATTAAACAACACTATCTGATAGGATTTTAGAAATTCTTGAATAATTTTATTTTATTGTTTCTATTAGATGTATGATATTCAGAAAACTCAACAATGCTATAAAGCATTCATTAGATAATTAAAATTATTGATTATATATTTTAATTTTTATTAGTGTTAATTGTAAATTAATCTTATGAGCATAAATTATTTTTTTCAAAATCAATATTTTATCTCATGCGCTGCCACTAGGTGTAGTGCAGTGACACCACTACCGCCGCTATTAAGGGTCATGTTGACGTGGACAACCCACATTGATAGCAGCAACAACAAGAAAATGACACATATACACTCGTGCGTGACAATGAAGAATTTGTTAACCATGCTGGTTAAAGTAAGTTGGTTACAAGGGTTATTATATGAGAAAAATATGTCGACAACAATGGTAGAGGCTTGATTGTGATGATGAACCGAAATGGCAAAAATTAAGCAAAGGTTTGGAAAAACAAGCAAGGTTACCAATTTGGGTTAATAGATACATAAATAATGGGATATAAACTCTACATTGAAGTAATAATGGCAGAATAAATATATAATAAAATGAGGAGGCTTAACTCTTAATAAGAAGATTAAAATATGTTGTAAATGTCGTATAGCTTGTAAATGCTCCTACGAGAACCATTACTTATAGGTCGGAAAGATACTAGGGTTACATAAATGCTTAATACACCTTCTATATTTGATGTGTTTTTGCATGTACATCATATCCTCCACCGCAATTTGACATTGCGTTCCAATTTATTTTTTTCATAGATTTTTTTAAAGATACCAATCCATGTTATGAAGCTAAAAGCACTAGGCAGCCCACATTGATAGCAATCCATGTTATGAAGCTAAAAGCACTATATGATATGTATGGTAAACTAAAATGGAAGGATGACTTATCTTGTTTGGAGGACAATTGTATGCTTTTAAGAAAATATGGTGGTTTTGCTATTTTGTATATAAAGATCTTGTATATAAAGTGTGTGTAAATATATTTATAATGTGATTTGTTGATGATGAGCTTAAGAGTATAATGGGGGTTTGCTTTTATGGCATTATATAAAGATCTTGTATATAAAATGTGTATAAATATATTTAAGCAACTGTTTTCAGAGTTGCAAACACTATGTTTTTCAAACTTTTTCAATTTAGTCATTTTTTTCATATTCTTTACCTTTTACTAACTGGTCATCCCACTTATCATCACTTTAATAAGAAGAAAACTTAAAACTTCTCAAAATCTTAATGATTTCTTTAGAAAGTAGAAGGGAAAGAAAAAAAACAGAAATATAAGAAAAATAAGAAAGATCATTGTTTATAGGCCAAGTAGCTCCCTCAATTCACCATTGACTTCCGCCATTTTGACCGCTAGCCAAACATTATCGTCGTGCAGTGTGTCCTACTCTTTCTCTTTTCGTTCTTCTTCTTCTGCTACATTTCCCCATTTCCACTATTCTGCAAAGTGAACAGTGGAGAGTGTCTCCACTGTTCATGGGTCGGTCTGGATCCAACTCGGTAAAATAAAAAATCCAAAAAAGTTTTTAGAAATTGTATTTTATTCTAAAAACTAATGGTAAATATTATTCAATGGCACTACATAATTATATTAGAAGGAAATCGCATAATGACGTAACATTTATAGAATTTTATTGCAATCTCAATTAAATCGCATAATGACGTAATATTTATAGAATTTTATTGCAATCTCAATTTTATTTCTAATGATATTTTACCTAAAATTATTACACGGTCAGGAAGCCATGAAAACTATAGTCTTTGTCAAATGAATTTTGTACTGATAAAATTGCAGATAGTTTAATGGAACAATAAAAAATACTTTATATAAAGTATTGTTTATTTCATAATGCAATAGTAGTAGTTAAATCTATAATATTTTAATTAAAAACTATCAATATTAATATATGTATTTTTTTAGTTATTTTATAATCTCAATTTGAAAAGCATTTTTAACCAAACACATTAAACTATTTTTTATTCAATTTCAATTTCAATTACAATTTTAACCAAACATATATTTTACAAAACCAACCTCAACTAAAAATATTTTTTATAAAATATTTTTTTTCAAATCACAACTATAAAATTTACCACAATATCAAACATACCTATTAATATTTATGATGAAATGTTGTGAATTGAGTTTTGTTGGTAGGGATTTGTATATGTGAATCTTTGTTTAAATTAAAAAAAAAACAATTAGCCTATTTTAGGCTAATACAACTAAATCTATTATATTTGTTCAATTAGATCATCTACCAAATCAATTCTTCATTTTTATTCTTTTTACACATAATTCATCTTGATATCACCTGCACAAAACATGTGACAGTTCTTCGTTTTACTAGGGATGCTAGTTTACGGTGAGGGGTAAAAAATATTAGGGGTTATTACTAAAATAAAACTTTTAAAGGTCATGTCTCTTGAGAAAGTATTACAAAATTAAATCATATTTGGTAATTCAAGTAGTTTTTCTAATAAATTATTTAAATACTACCAAATAAATATTAAATTAGTCTTTTTATCTCTCCATTTTTTAAGCATTTTTCTTGCCTTGCATACAATACACAAAATCACCACTTTCCTCCGAAACATTAATGTGAAGAAATTTCTTAAAATAAAAGAACCAATTCTTAGTCTAAAATTAAAAATCATATCCTATTTAGAAAATTCATTCATTTTCTTAGAAGATACATCAAGCTCTATGCGTTTGAATTAAGGTCCCCTTTTATCAATTCTCCATGATTTGCCCTTGTGTTTTCTTTCAAATTAACATTTGATGATCTCCAAATTAGCGATAAAAGGCAAATTCCTCAACAATTAATTTACTCTAAATTTCTTTTCTATAGAATACAATATGCTTTAATTAAGTATTATTTATTATATATGTATGTTCATACTAATTATACTAATGCGAATTATTATTGTGAATTGATTTATAATTGGAAACTTGATCTTTTAAATTGAATATGATTCCTAATTAACAACAATATGATTTAAATTGAATATGATTCCTAATTAACACTACTGAAAAAGAATTTTGACCAAGTCAGCGCTTCATTTTTCCTATTCTTAGAATCTAGAAATTTCTAGTTTCGAAAATTCTATGTACAAGAAAAATATATTGTGAAGAAAAAGGAATATTATTAACCATTCTCAAAATCTAATCACGAAGAAATCCTTCAGAAAATTCAAGCACCTGATTTTTCGACGGTCCTACGTAGACTTTGTCGTGTCCTTATCCACATCTCCCACTCGCGTAACCGACACGTGTCACCAACCCAGTTCCCTTGCCAACCTCCCCTGAAATAGTGAAATGTGCCCCTCATAGCCTGAACCTTAATTAGCTCTCTTTAAGTGTATGACAAAGTTTCCTCTAGATCATCGCCAGATCAAGAATCTTGTGGCTTTTTTCACGAATCTCCAAAGTTAACGATTTTTCAAGAATTTGGGGTGTTGTTTTGTTATTTGTACATCAGCAGGGTGTTGTGTCAATCAGGAATGAGAGTGGTTCAGGGAATGAAGGAGCAGTCATCAATGTGTGATTCTAGCACCATCAAGTCTTTGAGAGATTCTGCTAGTTCATCTTCTTCTTCTTCTTCTTCAAAGCAGGCAAGGCGTTTCTCTGGTTCTGTTGATTCAAGTGGTTGTAAGATTGCCAAGAACGATAAGTATAAGCAAGCTGAGGAGAGCCTTAGGACTGTCATGTTCTTGAGCTTCTGGGGTCCTAACTGAGCATCGTCAAGAAGCAGCAAGCTAGCTGTTGGTGTTCGTCTGTTTTAGCTCTTAGAAAATATTTCTGTATCCCTTCGAGGTCTATTTACCAAGCAATTTCTGTACAAGTGTAAATGCAAAATGGTGGTCTAGAGTATATTCAATTATGAAATCTTTATTTGTATAGTTATTTTTGTTATCTCTGTCTGGCAAAAGATACCATTAACATCAAATTAGAGAAAGGAAGACTTAATTCGGTGATTTGACAAGTATCTCATCTTCCCTGCCATTTATCTCTAGATCATGGTAGCCTGGTATCGTTTCCTTCTGTGCTTAATGGCAATCGGCAAGATAAGTAGGACTTGCTTGGGCTTGTACAGTTTGTGTACTGCTTAATGGCAATCGGCAAGATAACTTGGACTTGCTTGGGCTTGTACAGTTTGTGTGTGAGCCCAAAATGTAATTTGAATACATGCTCTAGGTTCCAAATGGCCCAATCATGGGAGGAAACAGGATGGAATTTTTTCCTTGGCCATAATCCATCTCCAATCTCCACCACATAAAGAAAACAGAACTGATAAGCTAGCTTGTTCAGCTTCGCTGTGCCTTTAGCTTCAAAACCTTGAAACCTTTCCTCAGAGCTCTCAGCTGAAAACTGAAAGACTATGAGTTCACTTAAACTTTACAAGAGTTGTTATCAATCACCATTTCTTCCTAACCTCCACAAAAAGATGGTAAAACAAACCACTATTGCTCCAAACAAGCTGGTTCACGGAAGAAAGCTAGCAGTGAGGGCATGCGGTGGACTAGAATCTGAAAAGAATTCGGGAAGACGAAGTTTCTTGAGTCTTGAAGAAGCTGGTCTAGTTGAAATGTCCGGTCTAAGCACCCATGAAAGGTTCCTATGCCGTTTAACGGTATTTCTTTCTTAAGAACTTGTTCAAAACGTATCAACACATGCATGTATTGAAGAATTACTGAATAGTTTCAATAATTTTGCGTGTGTGTGTGTTACAGATATCATCATTAAACCTCTTAAGTGTTATATCAGAGCAAGAAGGGTGTACAATTGAGGAGCTGAATGCTGGAAGGGTATGCGACTGGTTTTTGAAAGATAAGCTGAAAAGAGAGCAGAATATAGAGTCCGCAGTGCTTCAATGGGATGATTCTGAACTCCAATTTTGAGCCTTTTTACTCTTCTCTTTATTTAATTAACAAAAGAGCTCATTTAGGGATATCATGGGATTGAGTTATAGCGTTGTTCGTGACTATACATGCTTTATGCGTAACTGTCTTTTCCATTAGAGCACCATATTGATCCAGTTTCTATGAGTGCTGATTTCAAATTGGAAGTTAATGCAGACCCATAATCCTGTGATCCCAACTAGAATCACCTGCAATTTTGCCTTTCTCATGGCAGAGGGCACGTTGGGAGGCATCAGACTTCACATCCTTACCGCTTTGCAGAGGCATGTGTTCTTCGTAAACAGTGCCCTCAGGCACAGTCGGTTCCCCCCACCGCCACCTCCATCATTTTTTAAGGGGTGGCGCCCCCTCTCCTAGTGTTAGGAGAACAAAACAAAATGAACATAACCTTTCTCATCATAGCCCAAAACCTTAGCATTCTTAACCAAGTAGTGAACTAGTGGATTTATCAGCTCCCGACATTCCCTGGTACAGTGATCTTAACAATCTTGGGATGTGGCGCACAACATTGAAAATCTCTCAACGGAGGCTTCCTATATTCCTCCTCATCAGGCGTTTCTTCACTGTGTCTCGTGAAAACTGCTAAAACACAACACTAAATTTTCAATGAAAGCAAACAGAATCTGTTTTATTCAACTTTATCCTCTCAAAATAGCAACTCAACAATTATGAGTGGAGCTGGTCATCGGTTAAGTTCATGATTGTTCTGTCTAAGCAAGGTGAACTTCCTGGCAGGCCTGTGTCGCAGACAGGATCTCATTCAAGAAGCACGATTCTAATGTTAAACACTTGCGTTCAGAAAGCAGAGTGGGCACCCCTTTAAGAATAACCTCCATCTTGGCTAAACAAGAATCATTAGCAATAAATCCCTGGTAACTTCTTTGGCGTGATGAATGTCCAGAAGAAGATCTTTCATCATGTCCCTCGGGATTTCATAAATGTCGTCCTGATCAAGATAGTAAGTAATCTCCAAGCACTGAAAATTCAATGCCGTAAGCAACAGGTCGAAAATTCAAGCAGAGATTTTGCATTTAAAACAAAAAATTTCGTCTTGGAATTACTTCTAACTAATTACGCTTGACTTCAAACCATGTTTGTATATTGTAATACCAAACAATTTCATCAAACAAACAATTGGGATTTTGAAAAGTTGATCACAAAATTAATGGAATGATTAATGAATTCATATTCAAAACTTGGGAGAGCTGCAAATGCTGACTCTGTATTCTAGTTTGAAATTCAATTCAACCTCAAGACCCAGACAACAAAACAATTGAACATGTACGTACAGCAGGGCACCATTTGCCATTATTCAAAGATTTTCCAAGTTATGGATTAATAAGAACACATATTTGTATAATCTAGGAGTCATTCTCCTATAAACTAGAGAAACTTTTGTAGCTTTCTCAAAATAACACTCTAATTTTGCATGTACCTAAAGCCCCTACCTGTAAAATCTAAAAAAATAAAAAAATAAAAAAATAATTGATTTAATTAAAAAACACGAATAAATTCATGACTTATTTAACCAGTTTTAAAACATTATTTTGTTAAAATAAAAAAATAAAATCACATCATTTTAATATTTTTTAAAAATATATTTTTATGTGAAGCTGGATTAATTTTTTTTTTTAATGATGACGGAGACATTGTCTTAAATAATGGCCACAGGAAATCTGAAAAAAAAAAAACAAGTTGAAGTTATTTTATTTTAGGTTGATTCCATGTCCCCCTTATCAATTATTGATCCATGAATTTAATGGTAAATAAGGAGAACAACTTTTGTCCATTTATCCCACTTAAAAACAAATTTATATGTGTTTAGAGTAATTAATAATTAATAATTAATAATCAATAATCAAAGTGAAAACATGGGTTTAATCAACTAATCCCACCATCTCAAATAAAGCTAAATTAAATTCCAAAGAAGCCAAAAACACCAAAAATCCAACCACTTCCTTTTTCCAAAGTCAACTTACCCTGACGTCAACGCCAAGTTAAAAAAAAAAAAAAAAAAAAAGGAAGTGGTTAAAAGCCAAATTGTCTCTAGCACCAATCAATGGAGATTGGAGACAAGGGAGTGGGCCCAAAATCGAAGCTTCCCTCTTCCAAAGTCTCATCGTTCATAACGTTCAAAGGAGGAAAAGAGATCCCTTCTTAATAGGTGTCTGTGTGTCTATAAATATAATTTAAAGATATATTTTATCTAAAACTATTAATTTAATTTTTTTTAATACTTTCCGATAATTTTATTTTACTAATATTAAAATTTTAAAAACTAAAAAATATTCTAATATATTTTTAATGAAAAAATATTTTTAAAAAACACATACTATAATACCAAAATATTCATTAAATGTGTTTGAGAGAATTTGCAAGGAAAATTATGTGGAACCTCATGTGCCAATATGGAGTCTTTAATCTTTATTTTTTCTCTATAATTTTTTTATTTTTTATTTTTAATATTCAACTAAAAGAAAAATTATTTACTCCAATTTTTTTTTAAAAATAAGACATGATTATTCATTTCAGATTGAAACAAATCAAGATTATATTTATAAAAAATAATTAGCTAAGAGAAAGATGTATGTCATACTGTAAAATGATGGATGAGTGATGATCCATCTAGTCCTTTGGTTGACACATAAAAAAAAAATTATGAGAACCAATTTTACCAAATTAAAAGCATAACAAAAATTAAAAGAGGATAAATGATTGGAGTTAATTCATCTAAATTAAGAGAATTAAAAGTTAAAAAAATTATAACTTTAATAAATTAACAAAAAATGATTGAATCTTTCATGCATCCTTCTCCACCTGAAAGCTTGACAATTTTTAGATAATAGCTTTAATTTCTTACTATTTTTCCATCAATATATATATCTAAACAATTAAAATCTATATATTATAAACATAATTTTGATTTAATTAAGGTGTTGGCTCATAGAAGAACTAGATTTACCATTCCTCCTAATTTAGTATAAAGACTAGTTTTGAATAAAAAATATTAAACCTAAAAAAATATTAAGTTGTGGCAATTATATTCAATCTAACTGATTAACTTTAAAAACTATTGATTAAACTCTTTAACTAGCATGAATTTTAAATTAGATTATATAATAATTGTTTTAATGTGATTTAGTGGATTTAATGAGTTCAAAAATAAAATAAATTGAATGACTAATATAAATTGTGATTAATATTTTTTTTAATATTAAAATAATAACATATTAAATAGACCTAGGTTTTATATCTTAACCCATCAAATCTATGATCTAAATCATGGATTTTATTTGGTTTAGCAACTTTGTTTCTTACAATAAATACTCATCAAATTAAACACCAATCAAATGATGAGATATTTATTTAAAATTACAATAACAATTTGATTTTTTAAAACTATTTATCACATAATAATATAATAAAAAAATAGATACTCATAAAATTAAACACTAAATAATTCCTATCATGTTTGTTTGAGATTGTAACAACTTCATAAAAAATAAATTAAAATAAATTATAAGAATCAATTTAAAATCAATTAAATATTAAATAATAAAATTAATAAAAATAACCTAAAATAATTCAATCAAAAAAAAATTGGAAGATGGAATAAAAAAAAACAACTATTTGACATTGTTTATTAAATCCAACCCAACAAAATAACCTTGAAACATCCGACCTAATTTTTTACCTAGTTGAATTGCATGACCTTGTTGATTTAGTAAGTTTAAAGATAACTCAAATAACTTGTAAAAGTAGTGTTTTGAAACCCGGTCCGGCCCGACGGGTCTATCTAGAGTTGGAATTGGGCTGGGTTGATGAAAAAATAGGATAAGCCATGACTCTGAGTGACCTAACCGACCTAGCAACTCAGTTGACTTGGCAAAACCCAATCAAAAACTCAATTGCAACCTGTTGATTTTTATTTTATTTTTTTAATTAAAATAATGCCATTTTGAATTTTTTTAAAATAGAAATTAACCCAGCTGACCCAGTCAAAACCTGTTGACCAAGTTAAAACCCAGAACCCGGGTCTTGGACCGGACCGGGTTTAACAAATTTATGTAAAAAAATGATTTGATTTTAAAAAACTTCAAGATAATATCTTTATTTTATATTGAGATGATAACATATTGAATAGGTCTAAATTTCACAGGTCAATTCACAAACTTTATGATCTGGATTAAGAGCTCTATTAAGTTTAAAAAAATTATTTTTTAAATTTATTTTATATTTTATGATATGATAAAAAATAAATACTTACAAAAATTAAAAAGCACTAATCAAATGAAATGATATTTTTTTTTAAGGTTATAACTACTTTATAAAAAACAAACTAAGACCAAATTATGACAAGTAAATTTGAAATTAATAAAATATTAAAGTAAGAAAATTATAATTGAAAATTACTAAAATATAAAAATATAAAATTAAAAAAACATTAATTTTTTTTTAAAATACCGTAAACTTTTACAATCCTTCTAGTATAGAGTATACGTGAAGAAAATAAATTTGGAAAAATGGAATTACAAAAAAAAACGGGAGATGCTTCCCTGCTTATATATACATAATTAAAAAAATTCATAATATTTTCTTGTTATTTTACTATTTATATAACAATGAAGCTTCAGCACCATGAAATTTCCCAATCCTTTTTGTAACATGAACGGTCAAGCACCATGGATTTTTACTTTTCTTAAGCGCGTATATATCTATATGTACATTAAGCTATTTTTTTTTTTTTTTTAAAAAGAAGACTTGGACATGAACCCAAATAATCAAACGCAATTAAATCCCCAGTCCAAATCCACCATTACTCCTGACCTTGAACTCTCTCCCTGTCTCTGGGTCTCTCTCCCCCCATGTCTTTCAAAGAAGAAACCATCACCAAAACTGAGTCTCTAAGCCCCGCAAAAACGACCCCGTTCCTGATGATCTAATATGG
The DNA here is from genome assembly GCF_000495115.2 of Populus euphratica. Classification (NCBI taxonomy): domain Eukaryota; kingdom Viridiplantae; phylum Streptophyta; class Magnoliopsida; order Malpighiales; family Salicaceae; genus Populus; species Populus euphratica. The sequence goes on along the minus strand of NW_011499962.1, from coordinate 517,760 downwards.
CCATAGCGGACCAGAGATCACCCGCCGATAATACGAACAACAATCACAATAACAAAGTTTGGGGACTTTTTAAGCTGCCGTTTTTAGGAGGGAGCGACGCAAACACGACACCCTCTTCTTCTTCTTCTGCTACTACTGCTACTAATCCAACTATGATGATGCAGCAGCATCACCACCACCACCAACACCATAATCACCAGCACAACTCGCAAATTGAAGGATCTTCTAATCCTCCTCACCCTTCCAATTCTGTCTCTTCTGTTGCTAGATCGCTTTTGCCTACTCGTCGTCGTCTTAAACTCGATCCAGCTTCTAAGCTTTACTTTCCTTGTAAGTTTCTCTCTCCCTCTCGCTCTCTTAATTTTTAGAACGAACTTAAATTGCTAATTTTGAAGAAAAATTGAGATAATTAAGTTTCTCCTTCGTTGTCCTTATTAACAAGGATGAATTTGCTTAAAACTCAAAGTCACCGCACGTAATTGACTTTAATTTCTTCAAATAAAAAAAAAGTAAAAAAAATATATTTCCCAGATGCTTTCTTTTCTTTACTTAAATAAAATATAAATATTAAGAAGAGAAAGCGCGAAAGTTTCGATCTTCATTAGCTTGTTACTTGAAAATTCATGCAGTCAAATGATCAATGTAATTTAATGATGATTAATTAGGATGTTTTATTTTAAAGAAATTCCTTATAATCAATGCCCTGACTCATTGAATCATATAGAGAATCAGTAATTTTCAATTGGGGATCAGTGTTATATTTACAGCTGCATTCGTTATGCGAACTATTTGCTTTTGTTTGTTTCCAATTGTGTTACTGATTTTCTGATGCTATTGCTCTGAGTAATGTTTTAATTATGTTTGTTTTGCGTGCTCTTTTTTAGACGAACCTGGCAAGCAGGTCCGGAGTGCCATCAGGATTAAAAACACTAGCAAGTCACATGTAGCGTTTAAGGTATATTTAAAATTTTTCTTCCTTGTTTTTGTGGTTCATAGCATAGTTATAAGACTTGATCTGGCGGTCAACCCTGCCCGAGGAGGGCTTGTTTGTCGGGTGGGTTCACCCGGTCAACCCAAGCTTCTTTTTTTTGAAAAAAAAAAAACCAAAACGATGTAAAGAACAGCCCGGGTCGAGCCCTGGGTCACCAGGTTGATCTGCCAGGCTAAGTCTTGTAACTAGGGTTCATAGAGTCTAGATGTGTAGGTTATAGATGTATGTACACACATTTCGTTCTAGATCACTTGGTTTCTTGTTGTGCTTGATATTGTTTTGCTATTGTATCAGGTGTGTGACTGGATTTTGTAATGAGTTGTTTTTGTTTTTTCTTGATTTAGTTTCAAACAACTGCACCGAAAAGCTGTTTCATGCGTCCTCCTGGGGCTATTCTTGCACCTGGGGAAAGTATCATTGCTACAGGTAATTACCGTTGCATTCTATGTTCATATTAACGTGCTTTGAGGAGAGAATGTATCTTAGCTATTTTCTGTCTTTCCACTCTATTCTTACAAAATTATCTTCTTGATTTTCGATGCCAGTCTTCAAGTTTGTTGAGCTTCCAGAAAATAATGAGAAACCAATGGAACAGAAGAGCAGGGTTAAATTTAAAATCATGAGCCTGAAGGTGAAAGGGGTTATGGACTATGTACCTGAGCTGGTGTGTAGAATGGTTCCTTTATCTTCTTCTTTGTCATTTTTTATTATCCCTCACCCCCCCCCCGTCATTTTTTATTATCCCCCCCCCCCCCCCCCCAAATTGATCTAAGTGTTTTAATATTAACCTATGTTGGTCAACAATAGTCTTGGTGATAAATGATCTAGGTCCCATTCCTTTATTTTGATATATTTGGGCCTGAAACATGTTCATTGCAAATTCTTTATAAAACCAGGCAAGTATCTTGGTTTTCTGAGGAGGTCAATAGGCACAACGAGACAGATAGATATCTTAGGCATCATTGTTACTGTTAGTTTTGATGTTTCCAAGGGCTGCACATTCATTTCATTTGGTTTCATCTTTCTTAGGGGCTTTTCTGATATAAAGATGTCATCTGGCTTTGGCCAGGCTGCTCACTGTAATGTAATTATGTGAAGTGCACTGACACAGATTACATGTAATGGGATGTGGCATCTTGCGTTGAAAGCCAGATGCCATCATTTTCATTTGTTGATTCTGGAGAATCTGTGCCTGTTTTCCTTGCAGAATAACCATGATAGATTTTGGATTCAATTACATGTTGTGTGGCTGGCTGCTTTTGTTGGATGGACACTTAGAATATCTTTACAAACTGCTTTATGGTCTATTTGAACTTTATATTTGTGTTTGAATCTCCTGTTGCAACTTTATGAAGTACTTTAGATGCTTTGTCTCTACAGTTTGATGAGCAGAAAGATCAGGTAGCAATAGAGCAAATATTGCGGGTTATTTTTCTGGATCCGGAGCGTCCTAGTCCTGTAAGTATCAATAACATGTCAATAATCATGGAATCAAATTAATCTGTGCTTTAGGATCCATCCTTTTCTGTTTTTTCATATGTTACCTCCCTTCTCTTATGTTTGGCACATGACATGCAATTCATACAATTACAGGCTTTGGAAAAGTTGAAGCGCCAATTGGCTGATGCTGATGCAGCTGTTGAGGCACGCAAGAAGCCTCCAGAAGATGCAGGCCCAAGGATTATCGGTGAAGGACTAGTTATAGATGAATGGGTGAGTTGTCAAGTGTTGTGCTTTCCAAACTTTCCCTGTGAAATTTCCTAATCTTTGTCCATTCCTTTTGTACAGAAAGAGCGAAGAGAAAGATACCTTGCTCGGCAGCAGGGTGAAGTAGTAGACTCGGTATAGAGTGGCAGTGCATTTGTGTATGATGAATGGAATTTATACAACCCACCATTCAGTAAATTCCTCCACCCTTTTCATGTAATGCAAAGGATATTGTATTCAGAAAATCATGTAGGAAAACTTCAACATGGTGTGTAAAGAGAAACTGGAAGTGAATTCTGTGATTTGGGGTACTAAAACTTTTTCGATCTCCATCTGCCTGTGTATACTTGTGTTTTTGTTTTCCTATTTCAGAAATAACTTATCTTTACCCAAAGTAAAGCGCATAATTTCAATTTTAATGAGTGTTGATATATATGGTGGGAAATCAGATCCCATTTCTTTTATTTATTCTGTGTCATTTCATTGGCACTCTTCCATGATATCTCCATTGCTGTTAGCATGTGCTATGAATACGTTGGCCCATGAGCAGCCTGTGACATGACCCGGGAAGGACAGCAAAACCTGATGCCCTCATCTGGGTGTCTCCAACCCATGAGCTGTTTGCAAGCATCCGTTGCCCTTTCTGAATTCTAGCTGCTACCGAAATTTAAAAAAATTTGGTTTATATATATATATATTTAGATTATTTTGATATATTACAATTAAAAATAAATTTTAAAAAATATTTTAATACATTTACAAATAAAAATTACTTCAAAAATAAATAAATCACTATATCAAACATATCTTACTAAGGTGAGAACCCATGATAGAGGAGAAACTCTACTTTATTAGTCGTCCAAAATGAAACCGCAAGAGTAAATTATTCATTTAGTCCCTGTGGTTTTAGCAAAATAACTAATCAGTCCCTCGGGTTTAAGAAGTCGTATATTGCATCTCTATGCTTTTTTTTTTCTATTTATAAATCAATCGCTAACTGTCCTTTAATAAGGTGCTGAGCTGTTACTAATTTAGTAATTTCTTTCTAGAATACCATTCTGACTCGCTGTAATAAATTAACGGAGCATTGAAGAATTTATTGTTTTATTTTTTAAAAACAAATTATTATTTGCTTAAACCTCAAGCATGAATGGCCTGTTTTAAGCAAAGCGGAGAGGCTTACTTGGGGGTGTAAATGATAAAAGTTAATTGCCGTAAAGCCAAAATCATCTGTACACAGTCCATTAACAGTGAGCGAAAAATCTCCATGTTCTTGCAGTTTAATCCCTTCAACGCTGGATCACTGTATCCAGCTCGAATGGTACTAGAGCTAGCAGTGAATGCTGAGAGCAACGTTTGAACTGAAAGTTAGTCAAGCACCAGCCAGCTGACAAGACGCTTGGAGTGTATTTATGTCCTGAATATCATGTAAATTCTCAAATAAGATGGAAAAATACAATTTATATTATTTTTTAATAAAAGTTTTTTATATAATTTATATTATTTTCCATATGGAATTTCATTAACTTTTACTTTGTTGTCGTATGCAAGAATCGCCATGTTCTTTTTGGCGGATAAGATTTTCTCAGGCATTCTTTCGACATCACAAAGGACCCCCCCGCAAATGGAAATTCAATAAAACCATGGCTTCCGCTTCTGGATTTGCTTCCATTGTATCTGTAAAACCGCCTCTTTGGCCATCCCACACCATGCAGTCACTCCTTATATAGACGGCCATGCTAATCCTTCACTTTCGTAAGAGGAAAAACGACAGTCACAAGCGGGAATTAATTAAGTACTCCGTACTTCATTGAGAAGCAAAGAGCGTTCAAGAAAGATGAGTAATTGTAGCAGGAACTGCATGGAAGCTAGTTTGGCTGGGATTGAAGGCCAGCCTAGTCATGGTTCTAAATCAAACTCAACGTTTCGATCTTGGAGTTCCAGGAAGAAAAGCTATTCCTCTGGCGGTAATGGGGGCCGTGATGGAGAGAGCAAGAGAAAACAGGCTGAAGAGTCCTTTCAGAGAGTGATGTACTTGAATTGCTGGACACAAGGTTGCTAGTTAGTTGAGTTTTTGCTAGTCCTTGTTGCCAGTCTTGTAGTCAGTGGCTTCATGGTTCAGGAGAGATTCTTGACTCCTGATGAGTTAGTATATTGTTGTAAGGATTTGTGCTTAATTAAAATCTCTAAAGATTGGCAACATGAAAGCAAGTCCATCAGTAGTACTGGCATGTAAAAGTTCTGTGAATTTCTCAATGTTCTGAATAGAGAAAAGTAGAAAAAGTTTCAAATGATTGATCTAATATGAACAAATATGACCAGCGACGGACCAGCAGTCCTCTAGATCAAAGAGTCGAGAGATACATGAACAGCCATTTAATATTAGATCAATCATTTGAAACCTTTTCTACTTTTCTCGGCTGTTCATGTATCTCTTGACTCTTTGATCTAACTTCTTTTCTTTCCTTTCTTTTTTCCCTTAAAATCTTTCTTAAAATCTTTAAGACCATTTAATATTAGATACATGAACAGCCATTTAATACCGAGAGGTATATAGCTGTATTAATTAAAGTAGATTTCTCAGACCATTTATTAATCTAACTTCTTCTCTTTCCTTCCTTTTTTCCCTTAAAATCTTTCTTAAAACTGTGATCTAATCTAGTTAATAGGAGCTAACTATCACGGCTGGTGATACCTCTCTTCTTAAGAACAATACTTTCAAGAACAACGGCAATGGCGTGTTATGAGGACAAAGATTGTCGTCAGTAACATGTCTTCGTTCATAAAGCTCCAAAACCTCCATAAATGCCCTATAGAAAGGCCATGCATTAAATCTTGTTGGTGGGAATGAATACCGTGTAAAGATAAATGAAAAATGATAGAGCCATGGTCTTATTTACTTCGGATCATGAGCAAATAACAGGTAGAGTGTGAGCTTCATTACCCCTGGCATGGCACATACAGTCATATCCGGTTTAAGCTAAGAGATATTTTTACGATCATGATCTTCATTCAATAATAAAAAACCTTTTTTTATAAAATAAAGATTGTTTTCATTTAATAAAAGATTTCAAATACAAAATAAAAATTATTCAAGAATTCACGTGTAGATTTGTACAAAAAATACTAATAAAATATTTCTGAAATATTTTAAAATATTATATTTATATTTTTGGTGAAGAGTCTTTCACATTAAACCGGCTCTAGAGACCTATTCATTGAATCAAATCTTTATGGCCGGTAAACTTTATCCAAGTATTCAATCATGTATAATAAGAACAAGGCGAATCTTCACTCAGATTTTTATTTTCCTGAGAAAGACAGAAAAATGGGACTCAGCTAGCAACACACAAGATCACATCCACGTATGTATGGGAGACATTATTAATGGCTATCGAAGGAATGTAAGCTAAGCACGAAAGAAAAAAATATCAACACATTATTCCCTCCATGAAATATATAATTAATAAGAAAAAGCACATATGGGTCGCATCCAATGCCAAACTGGGTGCCTGTGTGGGACATCACTATCAACTTAATTTCTTCTGCTGCTTCTTCTTCTTCCTCTTATTTTTTTTTTCGGTGTGGATTAAAGATTGGTTCTTGCATACCACAACCAGGTGGTGGAAGGCGCAGAAATCTAGAATTTATGAGGGAAAAAAACAAGTTATTTTGGGGTGAAATTAAAGCATGAAAAATTGAAAGGTATAGTGAAAAAGTTTCAAAGTTCTTAGACTAAAATGTAAGGTTTTTCAAGATTTACAACCACATATCTATTAAAAAAAGAGTTTGAAATAATTATTAACACTAAGATTAAATCCTGCTTGTTTTTGCGGTGCACCATAATAAAAACATAAAAGTCAATGAAATTCATTTTCTGCTGTGATTACGCTGCAAAAAATGAGTCTAGATCTTGTTCTTTAAAATCCATTTTTAAATAACAAGATGAAGAGCAAATACATTTTTAGCATTTGTAAAAAGACATGGCACATGATTCCCAGGTTTGCTCTCTCATCATCTCAAATCGAGGGAGACAGTGAGAAGGACAAGTGAGCACTGGAACTAAATGCACTCATCCATTATCTTCCTATCCAAAAACATATCCGTAGAGGGATATTGGAGAAGAAGAGGCAAAGATGCCCTAGTACAATTAAAGACCAGCTAGTCATGCGATTCTCCTTTTGTTTCATTGCAAGACCGTGACCTAACCAAATTCATTGTAATGTCTCCCTTTTCCTTGAAAGATGTTATCCATTTGGTACAAATATTGATTCAATTCAGCGTTGCGCTTATCACCGAAAGAGGTTATTGATGAGAAAAAGAAAAAATGCTACTCATAAGGCATGTGAATCTCGATTCTCCACTTGCAGTAAAGTCATGAATTTTGGCCAGATTTGATCCATTCATTTGATGTGAAGTGCCACCCATCCTGCCCACCTGCATATATGCTCTCCATTATCTGTGTTGTGGCGATCATTAATAATAAATCAATCGTGGCTATAGTTAATTAAAAACCCATTTTGGATTGGGCTTCGAGTTTCAAGTTCTTCAAGGCCAATTTATCGAACGCAGCTGTGTTTATCTACTGTAAAATCAACATTTATTTTGAAGGTAGGAGAGAGGTTCGATAACGGGCAAACCTCAACTCAATTCAGAACAATAAATCGAATCTCAGTTGAGGGAATCATTGAGAGTTTTAAGGGCTCTTCAAGACTTGAATGAGATAAGAAAAATATATCTGGGGACTCAACTGAGAATCCCTGTACAGTTAGAGGAGTTATTTGAGGTTTGCCCTTCAATTTTTATCAGTGAACAGGCGGAGAAATCTATTGAAAAAAACAGGAAAAAAAAAAAAAACTTGCATCTAGTTTTTAAAGATTACCCTTGATAAAGTAGGGGGATTTTGGAGTAAAAGCCATCACCGCTGCATTTGGACCCATCTCAGTGGTAGCTCAAAACACTATTTAGAGTCAATATCCATCCATCATGCGATGTGCCCTCTGTGGAACTCAACAATGGGCATCGATGGTTTTCATGGCATTGACAAGCAATCAGGGAGAGGACGCGCATAATCATGACTCTGAATTACCCCTTATGCGCTGGACAATGGGTTTAATCTTGATAAAATTACGGCCAGGTTAGAAATAATTATACAAGTTAAGCAAACATAATCTTCCCAAATTTGCTCACGTAATATTCAATTGATTTTGTCAAGGAGATATGCTTGACTGTTAGAGGTTCTCGATGCGCGCGTTGGACAATCATAGGCATCAACAATCGCCACTCGTTAACTACTTGTCTGGCTTAGGTAACTGCGAAAGGTGCTCGAGGATAGATAGGACAGTCAGAAACATAGTGTGTGTGTGTGTGTATGTAAAACTATAACTCTAAATTATATGATTCAACTGGCAAAGTTAATTTATATTTTAGAAACTATTTATTTTAGCATCATAAATTTTAAAGTTTTTAAAAATCTAAATAATTATTAATTTTAAAATATATAAAATTAATTAAGATATATATAAATTAATTTAAAAATAATATATATATATATATATATATATATATATTACGTGAGCAAATTTGGAAAGATTATGTTTTCTTAACTGGTATAATTATTTCTAACGTGGCTGTAATTTTTTTTATTTTTTGACTAATTGATATATATATATCTCACTAATTTTATATGTTTTAAAATTAATAACTATCTAAATTATTAATAATTCTAAAATTTATAAGATTTAAATTAGTAATTTTTAAAATTAAATTCTGAACTTGACTAATTGAACCATATCTTTTAGAGTTATAGTTCTGATATTTTACTTTAGTCTAACTTGGTTTGAATCTTGAATTATTGGTTTGATAAATTAATTCATGAAATTAATATGAATTTATTCCAAAATAATATTTTTTTATATTAAAATGATAATTTTGAAAAAACAAAATAAAATAATCAATCAAGATAAAAAATTTAACTTTCTTTTTTTGAAGGTAGCATATCCTAATCGAAATTAATAAAAGCAACAAGTAATATATATACAATGTAACATATGAAGCAGAATTCTGTAGTGTTTCTTTTTTTGGTTTTAAATTTTTAATATTCGCTAGTCGTTTCTTTACATATGACCTACCTTCTTTAAAGCTAGGTGAAGCCAAAAAAACATATTCAAAATATTCAAAAAAATCGGCTGAAGATGCACGCATGATATGTTGTAGTGTGAATGGATAATCGGCCAAGAACAACACATCATGAGATGTGAATTGTTCCATCTAATTCACTGAGGCAGTGATGAATGAAGCAAGCACCATAAAATTAGATGCTAGCTAGGAAAAGGGTTCTTCTTGTTCGCCCTTCGTGCATGCACATCAGTAAATTAAGCAATTATTTGTAAAATAAGAATCACTGCATGAAGGGGAAGAAATTATTTGTGCACTAAACTTGGTCTTAATTAATAATATTTCCACATAATAGATTCTTATCGATGCACTGGAATTTCTGTTGACTACATAAGTTCTGGACACTCGTCATTGCGAGACAAATCTCAGAGCTATTTCATATAATTTATGACATGAAAGCAGGAGGGCTTGCACTGCTACCAAAACCAAAAGAGACGACTAACTGATCCAGCCCAAGTTTAATTATACTATACACTCTTCGGACCTTGTCCTCCTTTGGTCATCTCATAGCCTCCTCCCTTGGGATAATCTTCGTCAGTAACAAATCTCGACCAGAACCAGTGTGTCGTCCATATTTGTCCCATCTCTTCAATGGGAATGCCCTTAGTCTCAGGCAAGAAGTAGTAGATAAAGATGGACATCAGCACCACAAAGAATGCAAAGAAGAGGAATATCCCAAACTTCAAGTGGCAAAGCATTGTTAGAAAAACTTGGGCAATTATGAATGTGAAAAGCATGTTGACAGACACGGTGACACTTTGTGCAGCTGATCGGATTTCCAATGGGAAGATTTCACTTGGCACCAACCAGCCAAGAGGACCCCAAGACCAGGAAAATCCAGCAACGTAAATGCAGAAGAAAAGCACCACAACAATGGCATACCACTTGGGCAATTCACCAGGGTTCCCATCAATTCCAAACTTGGCACCAATACAAGCTGCTACGACTGCCTGGACATTGAAAAAAGTTTGTTTGTTTTTTTTTTTTTTTTAAAGGGGTTAAGAACTAAAA